>NC_081531.1:18472202-18774077 GCF_030273125.1 Centropristis striata | reverse complement strand
CAAATCTATATCAATGTCAAATGTTTAAAGGGACACAACCAATTCTACAGGTCAGTTTAGTACCGCTGAGCCTGTGAAAACGTTGTTAAGTTATAAGTCTCAGAAAATGAACCTAATGAATCAGCGATGATGTCACAGTGATGCCATTAATTTGTGACAGAAATCCATTTTTAAAATGGTGGGGCACTGGTATATGAAAGACATTGGTGTTTATCAGGCAGGAGCATCTAACTAAAATAAGTTCAAGTTGCATTATGGGAAGTCGAGAGAAGTTGGAGTTTTAACCCATACTCAGAACTAAAGGTCAGGATAGCTCAGCCATGTTTACATCAACTAATGTTTTAATCTAAAAGTTAAAAGAAAATCACAACTTGAATCAAATCCTCCCCCTCTAAGGTCCAGGACATCCTGCCAAATCCAGGCAGCAGCAGTTCAGCTTACATGTGGGACTGAGGCAACATCTGCATCTCCCACTCTGGGCCTTCACAGACTGGTGTGAGGATGATCTGCTGAAAGTGGGATCAGAGTCAGAGTTTCAGATAGCAGATGGAGGAGACTATGCCAATCTCGTAACTCTTTAACACCCTCTTTGTATAATGTAACACTCCAAACTGGAAAAAAGGGAATAAAACCTTCAACTTGAGAGAGAGAGAGAGAGAGAGAGAGAGAGAGATATCCCCTGGTTGAAATGTGTGGATATAACTAATAGCAAAGTCTTCCTATGAATATTTCTGGCCTAATTTGGACCTCAATGCAAAATCTTCTCATTCAAACCACTCGCAGAACACCTGGGCCTTCAGATAATGTTGTATGTTTCTGTAGGTCATTTCATTAATGCTGCAAAAAAATGTTAAACCCTAATAGTTAAAAGTACAGTGCCAAATCATCACAACCAAATATGTCATTTAATAGTTTATTGGTTGTACACCCAGAATCCTCTTCACTTAAACTTTCCACCAGGTTCCCACCACCTTTGTTAATTCTGCACTCTACCGCCTCATCTTCGACTGGTAAGAAAACTAAGGCCAAATTAATAAGCTCTGGGGTCAAATCTATGAACTGTAAGGGAAAAAAATGTGAACATCCATCAATGGAGCCCAGAACTTAAATTGGTGCAATCATTATGGTCATGACCTCCCAAAGTAAAATCTAACAAGAAGACTCTGAAAAAAACACATCATAAGAACATCCATCCTTAAGGGAGAAAGACAGGAAACTTGAGAAAGTTAATTGAAAAGTTTTAAAGAGCATCAGCTTACAAACAAAACTCCCTCTCTTGCTCTGTTTTTTTTTTCTCTACAGTTGAGCTCTGGGATTATTTTAACTGTACCTTTGACCCCAGCTTTCTTTCCTTCAGGCTCTGATTTATTCTCTGTCATTACTAAAACAGCTCCAACCTTCAGCGGCTCTGAGTAAAGCGATCCCACAGCTTGCACCAGACTCTTGATCACAGGGTCATGGACGAAAAGGGCTGGGAGATCATCCACCCTTTGCACACTCTCTCCGGGAGGTCTGACCCGCAATTCCTCGGCTGTTTTGTAATGAGGGAAGTCTGTTTATGTTTTGATGTTTTCATCCCATCTGCTCAGAAGGAGCTGGTATTATTCCACCCCTGTCTTCACCCTGTGGACCCTCAGTAGCCTGAAGCTAACCTTGCATCAGCCTTTTGGCTCCAGGGTCGCATTGGATGTTAGGAGGCCTCTGCTGAATTATTTGCCTTTGGGAGAATGCTTTTTCTCAGAACTGTCTGTGAGGAGTTTTAATGCGTTTCTTCTTTCTGTTTTTTTTAAGTGCTGGACCATTTTTCAGTGAAGACAGACAGGAAAGATGAGACAAAAACAGAAGGTGATAACATGCTGCAAAGATCGCAGGACAATTTTTGAACCCAGGAAGTGAAATTGAGCCAATTGAGCCAATTGAGCTCCTTGAGAAATTGCCTTTTTTTGCCATGAATTGAGCATCCCAGGAGCCATCCACCTAGGGGTTGTGCTGTTTCTAACTGAGTTTGGTTTGACTGGGGCCACGGTACCAATACCAAAGTAACACTTACTTAATAAATGGTTAACTTTGAGAAACAACCTTTTTTTGTCAATTAACAAATCAAATAAATCTTCTCTAATGTTCTCTAAAAACAAGCACCCACTGTGATTTTGGGCTTTCCCAAAGAAAAGTTGACCGACGAAAATATCTTCAGCCTTGATACTAAAATTGTGATCCTGCATTTCATTGTGATAGAAGTTTAAAAAAAACACACAACAAAAATGCAGCAAGAAATGGGTTGCTGATCAAGGACATTGCTAAAGCCACAACCCAGACATATTCTTCTCCTCCTCCTAGTCTTCGGACCAATATCAGTGAGTTCTTACACTCACATTCCATCAAAAAGAAACCCAACTAGACATACAAATATTACTTTAAAATAAATTAACTTCACTTTCAATGCTAAGAAAGGTTTTGTATGACTTGGGGATCCATAACACATTGTGAGTGGCAGCTCTGAGGCTACAAGTTTCATACTTCAGTCACTGCAGGCACATACTGTATTTTTAGACCTTCATTTAATAAAATCCTCTCTTGTGTCAAGAATGAACCTTTTTGTTGCATTAAAGTCTTATTTTTAGCACTTCTGACAGTTCCAATGATGACAGTATTATATATAGCCTTTATGGTGTCTATGGCGTCTATTACTATTACGGTGTCTATTACTTTATCAGGTTCATTTTGCAGAAGAACTGAGCTTTGTCAAGATATCTTAACTATTTGAGGGCCTGTATCAAACAGATTGGTCTGTGGTAAACCTCAACTAAAGGTTCAGCACTTGAGAAAATACCTACCTTCACATGAAAGTACCTGGGTGATCTTCATGTTTATGTTCCATCAAACCTCTTCCAGGCTCTGTCATATATCCACCCCGAAAGCTTCAGTCTCAGACTTTTATTTCCAGCCCTCCTTGCCTCAGAGTGGGCACCGTTAAGCCGTAATAAGACCATAAAAGACACCTCAGAGTTATTGCGTAAGGGGACGTCACAGCAGAGAATTTATTCAAGGCAAGACAGAGGCAGCCTACATTTCATGGTTTTATCTGGAGTGAATGGGAAATGTGCTTGTGTGCGAGCAGCCATTGGATTCCTGTCAGTTGACCACGTTAAGGAGATGATGAAGAATCCATTAAACCCCAGTGACTGCAGCTACTACTGATGTGTGTGTGTGTGTGTGTGTGTGTGTGTGTGTGAAAGAGATACAACTGCTCATCTCTACAAGCGAACCAATAAAATAAATGGCAAACTGACGAGACACTTGTAAAATCAATGTGAGTTTTGGAGATGTAAGTACATTGAAGGATGTTTGTTGAATTTCAGTGTCAGTAGTGACAGTAACACTGAAAAATATAACTTGGTCTAGGTGTCCTTCAGCTTGTTGAATGCACATCCACAGATAACTGAACATGTGCGAAGGTCATTCTTGAGTTTGACATTTTATTCCAGTTATCACACGATTTAATGTGCATTATTAGCGATTATCATTCCGATAACAAAGGTGAGAAGGTGCCAGTACCACCTTCTAGCAGGTTCAGAAGGATGTTATAAGCCCATTCAATGGGTTGTCACTGAAAATTCTGCTATTTTTGTTCCATTTCATAAACCTTCGAACCCCAGAAAGTAAGTTTTCTTTCAAGTTTTCTTTCAAGAAACTGTATCAATAGTTTAATACAGTTCTGATGATCGGTCGCAAATGTTTCCGTTCGAAAAAATAACAAAAAACAAAGCTTAAAATTGTGATGTTTTTGTCAAAATCACTTTATTCTACATGTCTCATCTAAAACATTGCAAAAGATAAACTGGTTGGAATAACTAGATAATGTTAAAAAGATTAAATTCTGTGCTTCTCAGTGCAACTGGGAAGTAATGATTGATTCAGCTGATACGAACGGTGTCTGAGCTCCACACCCTATCTCTAAGGCTCAGCCACCCTACGGAGGAAGCTCATTTCAGCCGCTTGTATCCACGATCACAGGGTGAGTGTTGGAATGTTGATGGACCAGTAAATCGAGAGCTTTGCCTTTCGGCTCAGCTCCTTCTTCACCACGACGGTCCAGTACAACGCCCGCATCACTGCAGGCGCTGCACCAAACCGCCTGTCCATCTCACGCTCCGTTCTACCCTCACTCATCAACAAGACCCCGGGATACTTGAACTCCTTCGCTTGAGGCAGTACCTCTCTCCCCACCCCTAGGGGGCTGCCCACCGTTTTCCGGCAGAGAACCACGGCCTCAGACTTGGAGGTGCTGACTCTCATTCCAACTGCTTCGCACTCGGCTGCAAACTGCCCCAATGAGTGCTGGAGCTCCCAGTCTGATGAAGCCAAAAGAACCACATCATCTGCAAAAAGCAGAGATGCAATTCTTAGGTCACCAAACCGAATCCCTTCCTCCCCCCGGCTGCGCCTTGAGATCCTGTCCATGAAAACCACAAACAGAATCGGAAACAAGGGGCAACCCTGGTGGAGGCCAACACCCACTGGGAACATGTTTGATGTTGTGCTGAGTATGCGGACACTGCTCTCACTTTGGTTATATAGGGACCGGATAGCTCGTAGCAACGAGCCCGGTACCCCATATTCCCGCAGTACCCCCCACAAGACTCCCCGAGGGATACGGTTATAAGCCTTCTCCAAGTCCACAAAACACATGTAGACTGGATGAGCAAACTCCCATGACCCCTCCAGAAGTCTCGCAAGGGTAAAGAGCTGGTCCGTTGTTCCACGGCCAGGATGGAAGCCGCATTGTTCCTCCTGAATCTGAGGTTCGACAATCGTCCAGAGCCTCCTTTCCAGAACCCTGTAGTAGACTTTTTCGGGGAGGCTGAGCAGTGTGATTCCACGGTAATTGGAACACACCCTCCGGTCCCCCTTTTTTTAAAAATGGGAACCACCACCCCAGTCTGCCACTCCACTAGCACTGTCCCAGACCTCCACGCGACACTGAAGAGGCGTGTCAACCATGACAGCCCAACAGTGTCCAGAGCCTTCAGCTTTACAGGGCCACCCAGAGACTCCAAGAAGGCCGGGTACTCTGAGCTGCTGTTTGATGCATAAGCACAGACAACAGTCAGAGACCTTCTCGTTCTTCGGGGAGAACTCCAACACAGCGCCGCTCAGCTGGGGGCTAGTGAGTATCCCCACACCCGCCCGGTGTTCCACCTCCCCAGAGCCAGCCATTAAAACCGGGGGTCAGCACGCCCAGGTACCCGCCCAGCTCACACTGCATCCGACCCCTATGCCCTACTCTGCGGGAGGTGGGCCCACAGGTCAGCGGATCCATGTGGCTTTTTCAGGCTGAGCCCGGCCAGGCCCCATGGACAAAAGCCCGGCCACCATACGCTCGCCTGCGTGCTCCCCTCCCGGGTCTGGCTCCAGGAGGGGGTACACCGCTGTTCTTGAATCCGCTTCATAGGGGTCTTTTGAATCACTCTTAATCTGGCCCCGCCCCTACATGCATGTAAAAGCCAAAAAGTGAAGTTATTAAGGGGACAATGTGAGTGGAGTGCTATATAAGTGCACTCCACTCCATTACCAGAAATGACATTATTACATTGGTCACGTAAAAACGTTTTGCACAGAAGTGAAGTGAAATTACTTCAAATAACTTTGTTGAATAATGTTTTTATATGGGAAACAAACCTCGGCCTCCTGGGTGAATGTTCTGGTTTTGTGTCCACCTCACAAAACCACCTCAACTTCCACCAACCCTAAGAGGGACTTTATTCGCTTTCATCTGTCTTTAGAAACCTAAAAAGAAAAAGTCTTCCTTCATATATGTATAGACGCATTTGTACATGTGTTTGTGTCCCTCACACCTGACTGGCTCCGGGGTTTGAGGACATTTCCCACAGCCTTGTTTCATGGCTGACATAAATCCAGGTGCCAGCGGTCATGAAGCCAGATTAGATTGTAAGCGTGACGGAGGAAAGGCGCTTTCTCCTCCCCTGTGCTCCGGGCGTCGGCAGCTGGCACCGTCCCTGACAAACGAGGCGAGTTTCTAGAGCCCTGGTGAAGCCGTTTGCAAAGATCACGGCTGGCATTGTTTGTTTTCCTAAAGCAGTTATATGTCAATGACAGGCAGTCGGCATCCTATAGGCTGTAGAGGAGTGTAATGTGCTCTCTGTCTTTATACCCCCAACACGTAATAGGCCATCTGTGTGAGAGAGAAGGCGAGTGCAGTTAGTGCTAATGTAGTCATAACATCTAGCATGGAAGCATAACCGACAGCCATGATGCCATTCTTTCAACACTGATGCTTTACTCTAAGGTGACTTTCACAGTCATCTGAGATCTGTCCAAAGAGGAAGAAAGGTAAAGGTGGGAAAATAATGTGGGTGTTATTTTGTTGTTATGCACAATGGACAATCCCAGGACTGACAGGTCAAGGACTGAAGTGCCCTTGAGCAAGGCACCCCACCCACCCACTGCTCCCCGGGCACAGAAATGTACTGCCCACTGCTCCTAAACATTGTGTGTTTACTGGTGTGTGAAGGATGGGTGAAATGCAGAGGACAAATTCACTGCTCGCTGTGTGTGCAAAACAAAATCTTAATCTTAAATGTAAGACTTTCCCTTATATTTGTAATGATGTTTTGGGTCTAGGGGAAAGTTACACAGCTAGAGATCGTCACACAATACAGGCTCACCACACACACACATGCGGCCAATGTGTACATCGCTACCTGTCTTTATAGTTGGAACACTGTGTTGAGTAAACAGACTGCACAAAAAGTCTGAACACACCTTTTTGTGACACTCTCCACCACCATTATCATTGTTTCCTTTCAAAAAGTGGTATTCATCCAAGCCCCCAGGACCATTGCTGGACTGTGGAGTAATTTTGGCATAGTGGCCATACTCACACTGACCCAGAAAGCCTTTATCCCTACACACAACAAAAACAAAAAAAAGCTGCTGTAAAATAGTAAAAATCAATTTCCCATCACCCCTTTTTGCATCTACTCTCTTTTGATTTGCCATCTTTTCCACCTCAGATAAGGATATAATCTTTTTCTGCAATATTATATTTTCTCCTGGCATTTTCACTTTTTTTTATGTGCAACAGATGGTTGGAAACATCTCCAAAAAGATTTAAGTCATTTTCTAGCCTTGAAGATCAAATCATATCCAGTTACTACAAATTGGATCCTGACCATGAGTTTAAAAAGCTCTGATTGAGCCCCTTACATTGCATCCATTCACCTCCGCTTGTTCCACTTAGACTGGAACAGCTGCAGAGATGCTGATTAATGCACACACAGGAAAGCAAACATGAACAAGACAAACACGACTTGTCCCACCTACACATCATGTTCTAATTGTCATCTTTTTTTTGTTGTGTAAATACTCTGCTGCTTGTCATTTGCCCGAGCGCTGCCCTCATTTGTGTTTGTGTCTGCCATATGGCTCTCTCATTATCATTATAACAGGCAATGATTGAATGGGAGGGATACACAGTGAAGATTTTACCATAAGTAAATGATTGAATATTCCGACTGGACACAGGCCAAGTGTTCAGAGACGTGTGTGGTTTTGTTGTGTCCATTTATGTTGTTTTTATTTGTCTCTGCATTCAATAAGCTGGATCAAGGTTCTGGCTGTACTGCATTCATTAATGATTTAATTCATTGAATTATTACCATTGGAATGGGACAATAAACATCTCACTAACAAAAGTAAATCAATGAACTTCCATATACAACCACAACAATAGCAACAGGTGTGAAATTATGTATTCATTCATATTAGCACCAAAAACACCCCAAAATTACTCCTATCAGACATTAAGTCATTAGTAATAAAAAAATATTAAATGAAAAGAAGTTCCTGCTGTATCTGTCAGTGAGGTGACACAAAGCAGATGATTATTAGTATAGTATGAATGTACAATGTCTAAAAACCCTTTAGTATCAGGCTACCTGAATAAAAACCATACCAGGGTCAGATAATTGCCCACACAGAGAGGAGAATTCAATGCTCCTTGCCGAATCTGTTAGACTCTATTGTAAAACTCTATTTCTCTGCTAGAAAGAGCTGAGAAAAGCAGACTGAAAGAACAAAAATAAATAGCAAGAAGAAAAAGGACATAGAGCTTTAAGAGATACTAAATACAAGTGGAGATGAAAGTTTATACTATAGCATTTAGTCTTGGATGGTGGTGGAGAAGATTGTCTTGCCTCCTCTAGTTGTGTTCAGGTGGGTTGAGATCTGGCCATAGCATTACAGCATAATTTTCGTACTTACCAGTGAGCTCTGGTACACAGAAGCATATGCATTAAATGTGTTTCTTCAGTCTTTTATTCAGATTTTTGTATAAGCAATACCAGTAAATGTACCCCCACAAAAGTTTATAAACGTTTATTACATTTTTTTTTATATATAAAAAAAATCAAATCCTGTATCTGTTAGTCTATATAAGGAACAGGTGTATTTAGGTTTCACTAACCCAAAGCATTGATATTTGATGACCTGAGAATGAGACTCAACGATGAATTATCTTTTTCCGGAATCGCACACTGCACCTTTAACTTCAGTGCAGGTTTTGACTGTATATATTAGAAAATATAATAATTTATTAAATCACATCTCAGCTTTTCAAAAACTTACTTTCACGATTTATTATGCCATTTTTGACTGAAGTTGAGTTCTCTTTGTGTGTGTCATTTTTTTCTTTTAAAAAAGGAGGATTTAATCATCTGTTAGTGCTACGGGCTCCTCGTCCCCCCACTTGTTAAATGTGTCCACTGGCTCGTTTTGCTCTGTTCTTCCCAGATCCTCCTCCAGCTCTCTTTGACCTGCTGTAATGAGATGGAGGAGAGCTAAATATAATTCATGATAATGTGCAATCTCACTGTCCTGTTGTGAGACTAAAGCCTGGAGCCCTGTCCAGTCCCTGACCCTCATCAGCTGTATATCAAGTCTAACATGCACCTTCATCCTCCTCATCCTTTCTCGTCCTCCTTAGGTTTAATAACCCGAGTTATTAAGAAGAAAATAACTACGACGACAGAAAGAAAGAATAGAAGGGACAGCTGTGAGATAGAAACAGATGGAGAGAGAAATGTGGAGTGAAAAGGCAGTGATACATGTAGAGTTTTTACTTCCTTTTGCAAATCAGGGTCCAAGGAAAGGCAAGTTTGCGTATGTACTATTGGGCTGTACGAATAAAATAAAATTGACAAGGGCAGGAAGTTCAGGGACTGAAATGAGGGTAAAACCGCTGGACAAGCAAAAGGAACCTGAAGTTACTTAAGTTCAGTGGCTCTTGCTGATTTCTTGGATACAAATGTATGTAATTTTGTTGGTAAATCTGGAAGGAAATGCACCACAGATAGATGGATTGCAACAATTTCCCTGCATCGGACCACCTGGAGCATTTTCAAAAGCGATTTGCAGGAGGTTTCTTATTAAAGGGGTTGAGGTGACATTTTCTCTGAAACTGGGCTTGCACCTAATAGCAGTCATGGCTTTTAATGAGGGGCTGCAAACAATAAGTGTGATTGTGATTTCACATCTTGTTTGACCAATGTGTCACACAACGTGTGTGTTAGGCAAAGGTAGAATTAATGGAAAGAGAATAAGTATAATAAGAATGAGTTGAAATATTGTGTATTAAGGAGGACTAAAATGAACAGTTATTTTATAACCTGATTTTGATTAGTCTCTAAAATATCACAAAATAGTAAAAAAAATAAAAATATAAATGTCAAAAATTCTTCTACTTGGCTGTAAAAAAACATTTGAAGCTGTCTTTCTGCTTGTAATATTTAAGCTTTAAAAAGGACTAAAATAATATGAATCAATTAGTCTACTGACCAACTGATCAATTCAGCAGAAGTTACTGTAAAAATATAATTAAAAACCTTATACAAAATGTGTATATAGTGACAAAAATGTTTTGACGATGTAAGCCCAGGATTGTTCCACGCTGTGATGTGATGCTGCCGCATTGTGTGCTTCAGACTGTCAAACATTTATCACAGTTTGAAACTTGCTCAGCATAATATCCATTAAGCCGAGATTCCTGTTAATTATAGACTAGGATGCAGTGTGACATTTGCAGTTTGCTTGCAGTCTTTCATCTTGTTTGACAATTAACTTTGAATGGTCTTCGAATTGTTCTGACATATTGTAAATGTGCAAATGCAATCTTAATTTAAATTATGTGTTATGTTCGTGGTTTTGTGTGCAAGTTTGTATTGTGAGGGAATTTTGACAGCAGTTAGTGGAAGTAGTGGAATTCACAGTAGGAGCCAGTCACATTCAGTTTCACTGGTGAGAAGGTATACAGATTCACTGGAGATAGATTGTTGGTTTGAGCCTCCCCTTCCGCTCTCTGTGATGTCTATTTTACAAAGGCACGGTTGCTACATCTTGGCCAACCTAAGATCTCAAGCTTAAATGACAGAATAGACCGTTTGTCAGTAGCATCCATAGCAACTCACATATGAGCGTTTGTCAAAAGCGGCTCACGATACAGCGGATCATTCTAAAAATAGCACACACGTCATTATACATACATGTGTGGTTCGCGGTTGAAAAAAAAATTATGCTACAAAAACCACTGACCTAGGTTTAGGGCAAAAAACTTCCTGGTTAGGTGTTATAAAAGACATTTAACAGCAAATATGTTGGGACGACTCAACAGGCAATCACCCACCCTACTACCCCCCATCCAACGCCTTTGCCAATTTGTACCCCCAGTATGACAAGCGGGTCTGTGACCAGCGCTGTCATGGCTGCAGGATCGGATGGCTGCTTGTCTGCACTGGCTATCTCCATTTCCCCAGCCCCCTTCCCTATTGCAAGTCAAAAGTTTTCCATGTTGTGAAGTGTATTGAGTATGTGCTCATGGTGCTCCCCTATCCTATGCTGTATTTCTTCCATTCCTGTCTTCCTGTTCTGTCCACTGCTTTGTCATATTGTATGTATGTTTACGTATATGTTTGGACGGGATGATGGTCATTTCGTTGACCTAGTACTTGTTACTCTGTTCAATGAAAATAAAGTTGAATCTCATCTCATCTGAAATAGATGTAGCAAAATGGCGGAAGCGAAGTTGTTTCAAGCCACAGAAGTTACCTAAGTAACGTAAGTCACGTTAAAAAATGTTTACTACTGTTTTCACATGGAAAACGAACCCCGTTCTCCTGGGTTAAAGTCTGCCATTTGTTCAGGTGAGCCATCCGCCACTTGCGTGGCTGTCGATAATTACTGCTACGTCAGCAAGACGGCAGCAAAATCTAAAACGTAAATATGAGTCATATTTTGCTGTCTGTACATACGCCCTATATTGACATTTTTGAGGGGAGACCACATCTGTTTCTGATTGGTTAAATAAATCAAAACAACCCAGAGCTTTTTTTCTCTTATGGCATCATGAAAACGGGTGCAGGCAGACCATTGTCCAGCACAGTGCTGTGAAGACAGATGGGAGTCCTGAGAGGTCGTAGAGCAAAGTTTGACTTTGGGCAGATAAATGTGTGTATATACTGTGTGTGTGTGTGTGTGTGTGTGTGTGTGTGTGTGTGTGTGTGTGTGTGTGTGTGTGTCTTGGGAGGGAGGACTGACAGCTCTTGTGAAGAGCCTTTTAAGGTGGCGGGTAGTTGTGGTCTTAATGGCCCTGCATGGTCTCCCAGAGGAAAGTTTTTGGAACAGATGTTTGGTTGGGTTATAGACCTAATAGAAAAATACATCAGAGGCTCCACAGCGGTTTAAACTGCTGCCGTCACCTCCTCCAGCAGCTCGGCAGCCACATCACCTGACTGACAGTCTGGAGAGAAACTGCAATTCTCTGTAGGGAGCAACTCTCAGCTCAAACAAGCATGAAGCAGCTGTTGACCACAATACTTTAGTATTACTGTATAGTGTGAATGTAACAGATTACTGTGTTTGTTTAATCTGTCGTGGGACTTAACTAACTGGAATTGTATCATGATGTGAGCACATTATGCTATCATTCAACTCAATTTAGTTTTCATAATTATTATTTCCAAAACAAACGTAATTAAATGTGGTTCCAAAAATGTTATATGTCTAAAGAAGAGCCCATATCTGTAAATTAAGTTTCCAATTTAATATAATGTTGAAATATGTCAAACAAAATAATAATAATAATAATAATAATGATGATGATAATGATAATAATCATCATCATTTTTAAAAAAGTCAAGGAATATCCAGGTCAGATTAATTATTTTCTATTTTATTTATTCAGACTTTTGAAAGCAACAAAACAATTCACACTGTGGTTTCTTAAATTTAAAACATCACATTTTGTGACATGCATTTGATTCAATATTTATTTACACATTATGCATGGTTGGCATATTTTAAAATATTTTTTCATCATTATTTTTTCAGCGCATAATGTGCCAAAAGTATCCTCTGCTTCAGGCTGCCTTTCTGATCACATAGTACTCCACTTTATACTCTCATTTGGGTCAGACGAGCCCCCATGAATTAACTATGGTGGCCTACAGGGGACAGTGATGACATCAATCAATTGAAAATCCAAACCTGGGTGTATGATCATCAACACCCTTCCCCTCACTGATTTTAATTTTACAGGAATTTTATGAACTTTCATATCAATTTATGCCCCAGGACCTTGTGAGCAATAAATTACTCAACCTAACAGTCAAATCTGTATAGCAATAATACACCGCAGTATTTCACTGTCTGGATCAGTACTTCACTTGGGTATTTCACCTTGGCAGTATCTCACTGTAGTACACTGTGGGTTCCCCTTTGGCTCTTTAATATCTTTGAAATTCTTTATAATACCCCATTTTCTCTATAATACCCATAATTCCGAGCCACCAATGGCTGCAGTCTGGGTAAACAAAATAACTTCTCAGCGGCAGATGGCCTGAAATTCAAGTGTGAATGCTATCTTATGGGCTTTATAAAGACTGTTAATCTTTCTTCTCCAATTTTACTTTGTTTTATTTACTCTCCTCACTTGGGGCGTTTTTCTTTATCCGCCACATTTCTCTCTCTGCCTGTGTTTTCTTCTCCTCCTCCTCCTCCTCCTCCTCCTCCTTATTCCAGTTTTCTCTTTTTCACTGTCTCGCTCTCCGATACTGCTGTTCCTTATCAGTACCACTCGCCTGCCGACATGAAAGACCATTAAGTGAATCTTCATGAGGCCTCCAAACACCACTGATTTATCCTGCTGCATGCTTCATAAGTTCCTGATTGATCTCGGCTGCGGCGACAAAAAAACAGAGGCAGGGACAAGAGCGAACGCAAGAAGATGGGGGGGGGTCCAAGGGAAAAAACTGAGGCGAAAGAAATGAAATAAGGACGGAAATGGGGCAAAAGAAAGATGAAGAGCAGAAGAAAGGGGACAGGGATGCAGAGGGAGAGAGACGCAGAAGCAAGACATGGAGGAAAGGAACGAAGCATTAAAATAAAAGAAGGGAGGCTGCGCGTGCAGGAAGAATAGCTGCAGGAGAGGAAAGGAAGGAATTGAGGACAAAATTAAGTGAAAGGGGGGGGGGGGGGGGGGGGGGGGGGTGAAATGAGAACAGGAGAGGAGAAAGGATGGAGAAGGCAAGGGTTCCGGTTAGGATCATACAAAACACAAGGAGAAGAATACATGAGGTAGATCACAGCACATTAAGAGTGATGGGGAAAGAGAGAGAGAAAATTAACAGGTAATTGAAAGGTAAAAAGATGGTATGGGAGAGTGAAAGAAGCAAGTGAAAGGAAGGACAGGAGGAAAGAGGAGAGAAGCAGAAAGGAAACATGCAGGTATGTAAGAAAAAGGGGATTGGAAGCAGTGGTGGAAAAAAGTATTTAGTTCCCTCACTTAAGTAAAAGTACTAATACCACACTGTAAAATGACTCCACTATAAGTAAAAGTCATGCATTCAAAGCTTACTTGAGTAAAAGTACAAAAGTATCAGCATCAAAATGTACCTAAAGTATGAAAAGTGAAAGTAGTTGTTATGCAGAATGGCCTCTGAGATTGTTTTATTTATAGTATAGTATAGTATTGTTACTGTTATTATTATGTTTGATGCATTTATATCAGGAGTATTTTTACTCGCAACAATATCTGCCTCTAAAATGTAGTGAATTAGAAGTTAAATGTAAAAGAATGTACTTAGTTACATATCACCACTAAGGGGAGCAAAGAAAAAGAAAATATTGAGGGGAAACATCAGCAAAGGGAGTCTGGGAATAATGTGGGAATAAAGAAAATTGGGGGAAAAGGTGAGGTTGAGCAGGAAAACAAGGAAATGAAGGAGGGAAGAAGAGAATAAGTGGAAAGAGGCTCCTTGGGTAGGGAAGTGGAAGGAAATTAGATTAGGCAAAAAGTTACAGAGGGATGGGTCAAATGAGGGAAAGATGAATACATGATGTAAGAATAAATAAGCAAAGGGAGGAAGAGTGTTGGAGAGCAAAGATAGAGTTATGTGTGATGACAGGAGGAAGGATAGTGAAAATAGAAATAACTGGGAATAAGACACTGGAAAGGAGAGAAGGAAAGGGAAAAAGAGGAAAGGAAAGATAAAGGAGAGAAAAGACTAATACAGGAGCAGAAGGAAATGTTTACCCAAAGGGGAGGATGGAGGGGTGGGTGGTACATAAAGGAAGAAAGTACGTTTACAACTGAGGTCACATTTTGGAAACTACTGATGAAATAATTTCAGAGTAGGAGGCGTGATATTTTGGCTGGAGCAAGTCAAAATAAAACCCCCAGGATGGGTTTTATCGATCCCTCATGCAGTCTGTTTGTACATGTTTACGAGGCAAATAGAGAGAGAGGAAGATGATGAGAGGAAGGATGGAGAACAGAGTGAACGGAGTGGTAAAGAGCGAGCGTGGAGGCGGCGAGCAGTGTGTAAATGCAGGTGGGCTGTATCGATCCGAGTCGGCAGGCTTCTCATCGACTGAGCAGCAGATGAGGACTGATTACACCACAGTTAAATGGCACATGAAAGGAAACGCTAGTAATGGTCAGACGGTTCCTTCCTCCCCCTCCGTAACTGTTAATAGCTTTAAAAATAACATCACAGATAAAGTTGTGTGTCCCATACGTGACCTACGAGGTGTGGAAAGTCATAGATAGGAAAGATAATCAGTCAGGGTGTTATAGTTTCATGTGTCTTGTGTCTTGATAAAACCAAGAATCAATGTAACACACAAACATTTACATTTAGCTACATGTGTGTCTTCATAAGCCAGATGAGAAATCCGTCTTGGATTCAGAACAGCTCTAAGCACATGTAACCTTGGGAGAACAGCATGTCACATATTAGTATCTCTGAATTCTGAGGCCTAAAAGCTGTCCAACATTGCTTCTGCCTTTTACTTCATTTCAATGTAAAACATAAAAACAAAAAACAAAAAATAAAAAAAAGGTGACGTGGATGGATTGCTTATTTTAATGTCCGTTTTTTTCACTATAGTGAAATGAATTGAAGGTAGGATATGAATCTAAAGCAGACTGGTCTCTCCTCAAAAACGTCGAGATAGGGTGTTTGTAGGCTCGTAGGCCCGTATCGCGGCTTGTGTTTCACGGCACATATTAAGGTGTTGTGGCACGGCTCGCGGTACAATTCGAATTTCAAGGCCATGTGACTGCCGCAATTTACCTAAAAAACGTAACTTACATTCAAAAACGTGATTTGCGTAACGAACGTAAATGGTTTACTTCTGTTTTCACATGGGACGCGAACCCCGCTCTGCCGGGTGAAAGTCCACCCCTTTAAACTTTGCTTGGCTGTCAATCACTACCAAGTCAGCAAGATGGCGGCAGCCACATTACAGCAGATGGTGAAATACGTAAATATAGCTTGTTTTTTCGCTGCCTGTACACACAACCTATATTGACGTTTTTGACAGGAGGATAGGCTGGACTGTGGGTGGATTGGTTATTTCATTCACTGTTTTCCCTACAGTGAAATGAATTGATGGTAGGATATGAATCTAAAGCAGACTGATCTTCCCTCAAAAACGTCAATATAGGACATTTTACAGGCAGCAAAATATGACTTATATTTACGTTTTAGACTGTCTTCCGCAGCCATCTTTCTGGGATAGTGGTAGTGATTGACAGTGATATGCAGTTTAAATGACAGATGCCTGATTGGGGCGGAACTGCAGTCTTTTTTACAACAGCGAATCATACGTGTATGTTGTGTGGGCTATTTTTAGAACACTCCACTGTACCGCGAGCTGCTTTTGTCAAACGCTGATGTTTGTCTTTATAGGTGGTATTGACAAATGGTCTATTCTGTCATTTAGGTTGGAGTTCTTGTTGATCTAAAGCTCTTGAAGTACAGACTAATTATAATTAAGGGGCTATACCATTGAGGTATAATACTTCATTATAACTCAAGGTGGAAAATGATACCCCTGAGACCTGCACACACCTTTCACTGAACTATTTCAATGTCATAATACTAAGATAGTGTACACATTTTGCTGTTAATGATTAACAACAATGTAAAAGTTATTCCTTGTGACTGCTTGGGTCTATTTTTGATGTCTTGGTCATTTGTTTCCACATGCATGAACCTGAAAGTCCACATTCAGCCATTAATAAATGATGCAAGCTGATACTGAACAAGGCATCGATGCCAGAAAAGCAAGCAAGTCAGCCTATTCCCACATTACCATTTAGTAAATGATTTGACTGCATTTAAACATCTTTAGTATCACGAGAGTAAAAATAAATATGACGGATGATGAAAAAACAAATTGCACATATGGAGTGGATATTAATATTATTTATTCAGGTAATAAATAACAGATATAAACAACTTTGGCTGTCATTTCGCTTATTAAAGATACATCATATGTCAAAACTGCCTACCTTCAAAAAGGACAACAATATATGATAGCTTGACATTCCAAAACCATGGACTTGCTATTACAGCTTCCATGCATCTGGTGCCAGTCTTCCCAACAGATGTTGAACCTGGTTAAAAGGACTTTAAGCTCCCTTTTAGCCACAAAAGCATGAGTGAGGTCCAACACTGACGTTGGGTGAAAGGATCTGGCCCACAGGTGATGTTTTAGGTCACTCCAAAGGTGTTGGATGGGGTTGAGGTCAGGGCTCAGTCAAGTTCTTCCACATAAAAGGAGTAAAAAAATGTCTTTATGGAGCTGATTTTGTACACTGGGGCATTATAACGTCTATTGTCTAAAATAAGGTGGGCATGAAAGAACTAAAGTGACATTTAAATAGGCTGTAGCGGCGGTGAAATAGACTCATCAGACTCATCAAATATTTGCTGTGAGCATTCAGAAACGACTTTATGTATGTTATTTTCAAGATGCCCAAATTGCTAACGAATGAACTGAAATGAGTTTAAAACACAGACAGAGACAAACACACATTCTCACTCACACACTCACGCACACACACCCTGCCTTACTAATCAGCTTGGCCCAACACTCTTCAAGTCGACGTCCCCGGCAGGCCTATTTGCAGAGGAATATCAAACGTCCTGCTCACTATCATTCTTTCCCATTAGAGGCTCAGCACTTCATTACTGCCACCCTGCCGGCTGCAGGCTTCAAACACTTACAGACAGACATATAGACAGACAGACGGATGGACAGACCTCAATGTCCAGGCTCTTAACTTATCTTTTTGCAATCTCTGTTGAAGATTGAAGGACGGTTAACCACTGTGTGCTCAGTAATGCCTGCCTGTCTCTCTGTAGCTTTCTCTGTCACCACTGCTGTGTCTGCACCGCATGCCATCATGTTACTTTCTATCTTGCTGTGAACTAGTTTGTCTTTTTGTTTATCCCATGATTAGATGAGTTCTGTTACCCCATTCTGCAATCAGATTGAAAGACCTGTGTTCTCATGTGAGGATAGTAGGATAATAATGTAAGATTCATTGTTTCTATATGTACTGGCTATTGTCTTTTTATTCAGTATCTGGCATCTACGTAATGGAATTTTCTTTGTAAAAAGAAACTTTTTTGATTTGAAGCTAATTTGTTCCTCCTCTGTGACATGTGTGGGAGAGAAATCCAAATTAGGACACCTTTTGCTGCAGTGAGAAGAACATTACTGAGCTTGTACATTCCCTGTTCCTCTCTTTCTCCTCTTTCTTTATTGTGGTCATGATGCTGGGGGGGTGACGGAGTGGATGTGTGAAGGTAGCAGACAGAGAGATGATCAGATCATCTCCTCGTGCAGTCACTTTAATCATCTTTGTCCCTGGGTGCTGACTGATTACCACTTCTCAGCCCGTATGAACTATGGTGGTGATGATGCTGACAATGATGTGTTACTGCGTGTGGGTGTATGTGTGTGAGTTAGAGATAGGGAGCGAGGAGGGGATCCTTCAGAGTGGATGAATAAAAACTTTTCGCTGCCTTGGTAAGCTACACATACTTACCCACAAAGGATACATTTTATCAGTAAAGATAAACCATTCACACATGTTTTGAATGTATGAATAAGAGATTACTGTATTCATTTTCAATGCTATTTTGTGTCAGGAATCCAATCTGTGTGCAACTTTCAATAGAGTTCAACTGTATTTTAAAAAGAAAGTTACAAAAACAAACTAAGACTGCACCAATTAAACTCACATTCTTGTATGTGGTGATTGTTTTGCATCCATTCCTTAGTGAGTGACATTATTGCAGAGAAAGTTCAAAATCATGAGCGTGATCGGGAAGTCAGATGGTTTCCGTAGAGCCAATTTGCTGAATTTCATAAGACAAGACAGAAGAAGAGGCATGGTCTGAGCAAGTAAGACTCAATGTGAAGCATTTGGAGGGGGGAGTCCTGCACAGATCTGGGGTCAGGCTGATGACCTGGAGTCGGATAATTTGGCCTTTTCGGCACAGCGTCACATGCCAGCCTGTGGTGAACAGGGCTAATGATGACCAGACGGGACCAGCATCCCACTGCATGCTGTCTGCTTTCACATAAAAAATCCTTTACTCTCATGTCTCAAACTCTTACCTCCAACAAGTCTTGAAAAGTTTATGATTTGAACTGTTAATCCAAATCAAGAACGGCTCTATAATCTTCCAAACCACTGCCGCTGCCTCCAAACATGCACACACGCTGTTGTTTCTGTATTATTTGACACTGGGTGACAGCTCGTCACTTTGTGCAGGCTGGGATGATGCAGCTAACACTGTGGGTGTCTGCTGTGTATCCTCCGTCGCCGATGCCACACCGGCATTGTTAAAATGTCTCTCACTTTCTCGCCGATCACTGTCGGGCTTGCCTGTCATTCCGCTGGCAGTGTCTCTGCGCTCTGTCAGCATATTTAGGCAGGGAAAAAAAGGAAAGGCAGAAGTTGGGGAGTGATATGACCCAGGGTAAATGATTGATATTCACCTGCAGTGTGGAAGAACTTGTCGGTGGCTTGTCACGTCTTTCGTAGCGGTCTGTAATCCGTCGGCTGCATACTGTATGTGACGAGTCTAACTTGAGTTGAGCAAGAGGGATCCATCTGTCACTTGCTGCCATAGTTAGCTTCTCTTTCTCCTCTTTTTTTCCTGGCATGCTCTCTCACATTCTCTGCTTTTTTCTTCGTCTCCCATTTCTCTGTTTTGCTCCCTTTTGCTTTTATATTCAGTGCTTACTTTGATCTCCATTCTCTCTCTTTACTTTCTCTAATCCGCTGGCTGCATATACTATTTGACAGCCTAAACTTACTGTTGAGGTGGAGAATTGCCCCCCTTAATAAAAGCTGCTGATTTCCTTATACTATTCAAAGGAGAAAGGGCAAAGCATCTCAGCGGGGTGTGCTGGCTATTTATTAGAAAGGGCTGCTGGCTACACCTCCGGTCTGACTGAAATTCTAAAAGGGAAGAATATTATACTCTGCAGTAGCAAAATGAGAGCAAGCAAATGATGGAATGAGAGCGAAAGATAATGCGGGGCAAAAAGAGAAAAATATTAAATGGGTGAATATTAAACTTCCTGGTCCTGCACGGCTCCGGAAGGCAGGTCTCTCTGTCTTCGGGATGTTATATACTTACCTCCAGGAGTGTGCAATTTTGTTGTGATGACTGTGACCCCAAGTGCAGTTTTGCTGTTGCTGCATTAAAAAAAATGTGAGGCAGAGTTTCTTCTAGAGAGCCCAACATTAATTTTTTCAACCATAATGTAGTGCCATATAAGTTTGGTTTTAGACACATTTGCAGCTCCTGCGATGATGTCAGATTCCTGGTCCTTCAGGCCTAGGGAAAGGGTCAAAGTTCTGAGACAAAAACACGACAAACAAGTTCACAGCTATTTAGATGTACACAGTAGTGTTGGGACAACGAAGCTTCGTTAAGCATTTGCTTTATTTACGCAGCCCAAGAGATGGCACTCCTTGTTCAACAAAGGGCTGAAAACCCACTCAATTTCCATTGCTGAAGCCTTTTTTTTAAACCAAGACCGACGTGGGGTCAAAAAAAACAAATGCTTCGCGAAGCTTCATTGTCCCAACACTAATTCACAGTGCCGTGGATACGCATTGTTTTGTTTTGCTTCTGTCCTGATGACGGCTTGCCATGTTAACGACCTGTCAATCACAGGTACCGCAGTACGGTATTGCCTAATCTCTACCGACACATTTTACTAAATATATATACTATCACATCACCTAATCCTAGTACATACCAGACTTTTTATCCATTTTCAACAATTGGTGTCAAACTATACTACAAAGTGTTTATATCATACATTCATTAACAAATCCATTCCTAATGGTGAAGATGCACTAAGATTTAAATTAATAGCTTGTATTTTATTTTTATTTTTTGGCATTTATTGAAAGTGATAGAAAGGGGGGGACAGAGGGGAGGACATGCGGCAAAGGGACCTCAGGCCGGATTAGAACCCAGGACCGCCGCAGCACGGACTCAGCCTTAATGGTACGCGCTCTACCAGTGTGAGCCACCTGGACGCCCCATAAGTTGTATTTTATTGTTATTTTAACAGCCTGTTGTCCTGTCAAAATCGTCAATATAGGTGTGGTGTACAGGCAGCGAAAAACAAGCTATAGTTAAGAATTTCACCATCCACTGTAAGGCGGCCGCCGCCATCTTGCTGACGTAGAAGTGATTGACAGCCAAGCAAAGTTTAAAAGGGTGGATTCCCCCGTTCGGTTGGAGGACGGGGCGGTGGATGGGTCGAACAAACGGCGGACTAACCCTTTTTAACTTAAGTTACGTTCTTTACGTAAGTTACATGAGTCATGTTTTTTAACTTAACTTACGTTTTTATGTTACTTGCGGCAGTCATTTGACCCTTGTAACTAACTAATCATAACTAACTAATCATAACTAACTTATCATGCCTTACCAGAAGATTTTTTTTTTTTTTAAAGATATTTTTTGGCCATTTTTGGGCTTTATTGATAGAGACAGAATGAAAGGGGAGAAAGAAGGGAAAGGGCTCCGAGTCGGATTTGAACCCGGGCCACCCGCTTACGAGGACAATGCCTCTATGGTACGCGCTCAACCAGGTGTGCCTTTTTTTACAACCACATTCCGTACGCGTGTGTTATTTTTAGGTTGTGCCGTGAGCCACGCCGCTCTACATTAATATGTGCCGTAATTTGTGGTACTGACACACGACCTCTTCTGATGTTTATGTTGGAGAACTTGCTGTAATTTAAAAAATTGTGCAGAGTGAACCTGCCTTTAATTCACTTATTATTTTTGTCTATGAATACAGACAACAGTCTAGTTTTCCCAAAGGTTTCAAAGTCATTCTGGAAAATGTAGGCAATCATCAGTTGCAGTGTAGGCGGTTGAGGCAGACTGAAGAAAGAGCGGGTGCACCATGATAGTTAATTTCGCTACTTCATCACGAAATCAGTACGGAACACATCGAACACCACAAAACGGCTCTATCCAACAGCTTGAGAGTGGGATTTTGTTTGACAAGATGAGTGTGTATCATGCAGTTAGATGTCCAGTCAGCGCTCATAATTTCACAGTTATACATCGGCAACAGCATCACAGACTTGTCAAGCTTCCGTCTGCAGTATTTATACGCATCTGTTGACTTTGACTGGAATGCTACAGGTCCCATTGTGATCATACTGAACAGTCATCATTTACACCAGTGGCTTGAATAGGATATAATTTAGAGATGCAGATGTCAGTGGTGAATAATTACATCCACCAACACTTTGTCTTTTCATGCTTCCTATTTTCATCATGCCTACACATACATTAATAAAATGCATACAGTAAGATTTGTGACTACACATGCTAATCCAGCTCACGTGTCTGCAAGGAATGTGACATTGTTATTCATGTATGATCTAACTGAATATGTGTGGGTATGTGTATAGCTGCATGCATGAAATGCTGTGAAATATAGTTGTCATTCTGCATTACAATGAAGTGAAGGCAGACTGAATCCAAAATGTCTTTGTAGATTTGATTTCCTTCTTTTATCACCATCAGATATACAGCAGCTGTATATTTTCACCACAGCAGGATATGAAACAAATTTCTATCATTTGAACGGGATTGAGAACTGATTTGCAGAGACTACTTTGAGTTTCTTTTCAGTCGACGGTTACTGTGTTTAAGCTGAGCAGTGATGGAATACGTGGTCTAACTAGTAACCAGGCCGTGAAGCCCTACTCCACTGGTATCTATTCTGTGCTTGATTTATAATGTAGTGTCGTACTCACATGTGACTGACAAGTGACCATTTATAGCACATGGACGTGAAGTTTTATTGCCGGAAAAAGGCTCTGCTGTTTGGGGAGCAGCCTTGCTGCTTGCCTTGCTGAAATTTCTCCATGGATGACAGAACACCACCTTCAGCTTAACCTCTCTGACTGAGTTTCTTGTCATCTCTGCTCGTCCCGCTTTATATCAGCCAATTAATATTCAGCTCAAATCAAAGCAACTTGTGCAGTTCTGCATTAAACGTGGGTGTCGATTCTCCCTAGACAACTTTCGGAAGATCACACCCTGGACCATACATGCAACACAACTCCACAATAATATATACTATATATATATAATATATATATATAATACATATATAATAATATATGATATTGCAACTCTTAAACTGGCATCTCTGGTCTTCTTGCGTGCACCTTCAATCCTCTGCAGATCATCCAGAATGCTGTGGCGTCTTTGACCAGCCCAAAAGAGCACATGTCACTCCATTAGTCATATCTCTGCACAGTTGCAGCCCACATCAAATTCAAATTCCTGTCTTTGCCTACAAAACAGCAACTGGCACAGCTCCAGTCTACCTGAACTTCTTCATTCAGGTCCATACACCAAATGCATCTGGCTCCTCCGCCGCTGCAGGGCCCTATATCTCAAACTAGACTCCTCTGTAGTTCCCTAGTGGTGGAACGAACTTCCAAACTCCATCTGATCTGCTGAGTTCCTCTCAATCTTTAAGAAGAGACTAAACACTAAACGCTCTTTACTGAACACTTTAAACATAATCTACACGGATGGGGAAAAAAATAGTACCTACGTCCTATTGGACTCAAACTTAACCCATGGCACTTCCTCATGTTTGTCTTCTGACTTGATCTTTGCTTGTGTTGTATGAACTCTCAAAAGTATGTCGGTTTTGATAAAATTGTCTGCTAAATGACATTGTAGAATTGTAGATAATGCTTAAAAAGTCTCAATAGAGAACAAATCTCCCTTTAACTAACACATGAAAAGTAGATCTTGGTTGAATCAACAAGACCAACATGTTAGTCACATAAAGAGGGTTGTAAATGTGAGAAGTGTCAAGATCTAACGACAGGAACAGGTAATAAAGGCTGTCGTGCACAATTAGAAGTTAGAAGGCAGCTGGTAGCTAAACAGCTGACTAATGAGCAGGTGATAGTAAACATGAATTATGCAGGTGATGCTGAACAGTAGATACACGTCGAAGACTTGGTTTTAAAAGATAAGACTGCTGGCGTTCATGAAACCCAGAATGAAAAAAAAAATGTTTGTGTTTGGTGGAATATTACATCTGTGCAGTATTATCTCAACTGTTGACTTGCCCTACTGAAAGATAGAAGATGTGAAGATATAAGTGAAGCAGTGCAGCTTTATGCACCAAAATGCATCAAGATAAATGCAGGATTTAGATTTTCGGTTATTGTTGCTCACGTATAGTCCACGACCGTCACAAATCATTGAAATTATTCCTGCAGGGAGTTTCTTCTGTGCCTTGTGCATCTATGTATTTCATCACCTCTGAAGATACTTCAGGCCAAAACTGATGATATCTAGCCCTGGTCTGACGAATACCTCATAAACACACACTGGTACACATGCATTCACATACACAGAGATACACATGGACACACAGCTGCTCAGACAGATGCATTAATCTTTAATGGCATCATTTATTTTCTCACCCAACCCCCCCACCGGTCCATGAACATGTCAGTGCTGTGACGTATTGCTGCTGTCTGCTCAGTATTCATGTGGAGCCTGTGATCGGAAAATCAGATAGATCAAGTTTTATTCACAGAGGTGCACATGGATGGAGCCGTCACGCTCTGCTGAATACAAATAAAGACACCGGGGCAAAAAAAATATAAACATCTGCAGTGTCACAATGTCAATAATCTGTGACATTTAATGTGAGTAAATGTCGGGTCTTTAAACACTTCATCAATGTCGATCACACAGCTGGAGCCAGACCAATACTGTGATCTATATTTGACAGATTTGGACGTTTATTTCTGACAACAATCTATTAGATAATACAATTTTACATGAACAAAGATGTTCATAATGATCCCATATTATTTTTTTATTACACAATTGTGACAAAGACATTTCAAGATTGAAACTTTCAGTTTTAGGGTCACTGTTCCTGAATGATCACAAACATCTTTGTCATTTCTCCACTGCACATTGTTGTAACTTCTCTTGGCAGATATGTATAGGTGAAAAAAGTAAATGCCATAAGTTAATATCAGTGTATATCATGTGTCGAGCGATTTATTATTCTCGCCCTTCTTACCACACGGTCTATAAAGAAACTCTCTAAAATAAAGAAAGTAATGTGTCTTATATAGTCAAATAGAGTGCAGAAGGGGACAGGGTTACCTCAGGTGGTCAAGCTGATTCCTTGAAGTAAATGTCATTAATTTTGTTCGCCGACAGATGACTGGCCAAGTGCTTCGAACACATGGGTGGACACAGGCGTCTCCGTAATATCAATAGAAAATTGTGAACTAATTTGCTCAGTTGGTTGCCTTGATGAGGAGTTGGAGATCTGCAGCCTGCAGCTCTTTATCTCACAGCTCACCGTGGCTGATCCTTTTTGTTCCATTCCTCCAGTGCAAAAGTTTAAAATTAAGCCAAAATACCCCAGATATAGAAGCTGCCAGCTGCCCATTTGCAGACAGAGCCTGCGCAGTAGTGATCAGCTGGTGTAAATTGAGCTCCCACCCACACAGACGGCCAACTAATTGCAAGTCATGACATAAACCATCTTGTACTTGGACTTTTATGTTTGTCCCAGCTGCGAACATTGAGAAAGCGGGGCTTGTTACCTATACTGCAGCCAACCACCAGGGGGCGATCAAGATGTTTTGGCTTGACTTTTAGGGAGTCGTCATGTCACTCATAATCATATAAAGTCTTTGACTCCAACAGCTACAATAAAATCTGCATCAAGAAAAAATATTTTATTTGATGAAAATCTTCAGGAGTTAATTTACAGTGAAGTTAAAAGTTAAGCTACGTTGAACAAATTTCAGCAAATTGACTCACTTCCCCATGGATTTAGGATAAACTTTTTTTTATTCAGAATAATAGTGCTGTGTTTTTTTTCCTGATTGGCATATTGAGAGGGCTTTGTGATTGCAGAGCTTTGCATTTTGCAGCACTGTGGAATGTATTTTCCACAAAAATAGTTGCTGAGATTCAGATACAAACATATTGCTCGGAAATAACGCTTAATCATTTATCACTGAGTGCTTTATCATTTTGAATTATCCAGGAGGTGTTTGAATATTAAAGTTATCATTAAAAATAAAGAACACATTTTTTTCTTTAAAGCTACATACATACATACATACATACATACATTCAGTCTTCCAAATGGGCGATAAAAAATGGTGGTATGAATAAAATAAAATGACATTGGTTTTATCCTTTAAACTAGCGATTTAAGGCAAAGTGACAGCCAGAAGCAAAGTAAAGGGCTCTTTGTTCCTTTTACTCTGACTGAGAGCTGGGATTTCTAATGTGAGGCTTGTGTTTTATCTTCACTCACTTGACTGCAGGAAAGAGGCAGTGACACGCACTGAAGCTTCCACTTCACTTTACATCGTCCTCTCTGTTCTCTGGCTCTAACTGACTGAACAGGTATTTAAATGTCACCAGAGCTTTCATGAGCTACTAGGAGTTGATTTTTTGTAAGCCTTCAGTTTTGTTTTGCTTTTAAGAGAATCCTAGACATTAATCTTTAATATTTAGATTCATAAATATATACCACTTGTTGCCACTTATTTCCAAACTGCAAAACCAAATTGCAATACTTCATCACTGGAGAAATGACCCAGTAATTGCAAAGAAATTAGTGTTTTACAGAACGTATAAAGAACAAGAGTTCAGTCCACTTTGGTGTAAAAAATTAAATTTCCCTTTTTTAAAAAAAGGGGAACAGAAGTGGCTCCACCTGTAGCAGTCGTTAAGAGGAGAGTTATCTATCCCACATGGGCGAGCCGAAGCCCCACTTTGCATAAAGATATGTTATTTCCTTGACTTTTTGACAGGTTGAGCTGTGTTATGGAGAGCTCCCAGGAGGAACAAGAGTGTTGTAAACATCTCCAGACTTTAGAGAAACTCAACCATTAAATGCCTGTTAAACTGAAAAATACTCAGAACTTGTCAAACTTCTCCTGCCATGACTAAATCTGCCCTTAAGTTGTTTATTTTAGTTGTTGTTGCACAATTAAAATGGCAAAAATAATGGCTGTAGTTTTTGACAGCTTTCCCTATGCACCCGAAACTTTGGGAAATAATGATTACTTATGGGGCTGCATTCACAAAGGATCTTATCTCAGCTTACACTTACAGAGCGCTGATTGGTTCAATTGTTTTTACAACTGGGGAACCCATCAACGAGCCAAACTGGACTTTAAACACTGAAATACTCTGAGATGTGAGCAAAGGTTAGGAACCAGGCTTATATATGGACACTGGGAACTACAACCTACTACAACCTGATGTACTATTTGATACTGAAATAAGTCAAATTAGATATTAACCAGCTGAAAAAACTTGTTTTTTCTACTCTCATATTCTAACATAAGATTAGTCTGCTATGTTATTTTCGGGGTGGCAGGCATTAAACCCATTTACAGGCTGGAACCTATATCAGAAACTTCAGTACTGTACTGTTCCATCTTCAAATATGGATTTTAGTTATTTGATAGTCTCTGAACAACATTGAAGGCTTAACAATCAAACTCCCCTGTCACCGGAAAACCTGTTTGTTCCCCTGTTGCAGGCAAGGGTGGTTTGACAGTCCCATATTGAACATGTCAAAGGTTTGAAGTGTTAAGTGAGACAGTGAGTCCTTACCTGTACATACAATTTATTACTCTGGAGTGGGGCTAAATGTGAACAAATACTGCATTGACAAGGCTGGAACTTGTGTGTCACAGAGTGAGAAGTGTTTGGATTCCCAGCAGCACCTCAAACACTTTGAAACACACATTTAATCATGGCCATTGATCTGCACCTGATGCTTTGCTGATTTGATGTACCTGAATGCTTCAGTTTACTCAAGCTGAGCTGCTGTATTTGCACTTCAGTCAATCAAAGCCTCAGGGTGAGGGTCTGAACTGAATACTACTTTGTTTTTTTACCTTATACTTCATCACAAACATGCAATGGAATTTACATTGCATGTTTGTGCACTGTGTTAATGTGTGTTGTCTTAGAACTTTCACCCTTTAAAAGTGTTATTTCAGTTATTTCGGTTGCTTGAAAATTTTGTTCAGCATTCACTTGTACTTAAAGACACCCTGAAGAGTCGGCTGTTTATTTTGTGATTTTGTGCCAGTTTTGCCAACCTACCTAGCAGCAGTGTTAATAGATATCATAGGCTCCCAATCCCTTCTGCACTTAGACTGGTTACAAAAACCAAGATGGCAACGACAAAAATGCCAATCTTGAGACTTCAGAACGGTAGTCCACAAACCATTGGGTGCACAAAATGAAATGCAATTTGTGCATTCATCATGAGCATTAGGACCAATTTCTTTCCATAATTTGAAGATATATCACATGCAGTTTGCTAACATGCTAATGTGCTAATACTAGCATGCATAGTAGAAATTAATTGGAGGTGATTAGCATCGAACATTTAGCAAACACGCAAGAGTTTTCACTTCTAATTTGCTCTTCAAACTCTTCAACTACTTCTTGTTGCAGATTTTTATTATGTTTAAAGTGAGACAGGCACTTGCTGTGTCATGTCACAGCACGTCACAGTGCACCCTTTCATCTTTCATCCTGTCACTCACTGAACTGTTCAGACAGAGGAAGGAGTCAGGGTACAGAAGCAGAGATCAGAGAACAAATTGTGTAACAATTGTTGCTTTTCTGCAGCATTAACAGGACAGTGGCATACATTGATAATGCATAGAGATGCTACTAGTGTTCGTTTTGGTGGATTCTGCTAATAGCTTTTTAATTCTTCATTTATTTCTTTTTTTCCATGCATGGTACTTTTTTATCGTGGTTGCTTTGTATTTATTGGTGTCTGTTACTCTATATTCTAATTGTAACACATATTGCATGTCTGCCCACCCATGTGGTTTGCTGTATATATTGTAAAGCCTTCTTAGAGAGATGCATAATTCTGAGCTGAACGTGGCTCCCACTGGACATTTAGTTTGCATATTACCGTAAAGTACGATTTTCCTGCAGTGAAGGGACTCCATTGTTGTTTATGAGACTCTTGTTCTCCTTACAGTGGTTGCTTGTAATGTTAATCAATAATTAAAAAAGTATACTGGACCAAATGTTATTTTAAAAATGCATAAACCGTATCCGATCACAGAACATTGTCCTGTTGCTTCATATTGTGAACTCCTTTTAAGAGTCGCCTCACTGCCTACAGGAGGTCATGAATAAAAATGCAACGTTGAAATCTAGTCTACTGAACAACAAAAAACTGGCCGGTCACAGTAAACAGAGCATATTTTGGAGTTTGTTTTTTCTGTATTGTCAGTGTTGCTCAGAGCGTAGCAGCATCTTTAAATCTAGTGTTCTTTCCCCTTCATGATGAAATAAGGTTTTTAGTTTAAAAATACCCTCTTGATATCCTGTCAGAGTATTCTTCCCTATTAAATGTGTGTGAGTCCATGTTATCAGCAGGACGAGGCAAGTGCTGTTCGTGCTGACTGGAGCTGTATAGATTGGCGGAGTCTCAGAGATTATGTCCATTGATCGGACAGGAGGGGTTTTGGGTTTCAATTGATGGAGGCCTTGTGTCTGATGTTGTGTTCTGTGATTTCAGGGGCAGAAGGAGCTGTGTTTAGCAAATCAGTGGAGACGCCACACGTCAGAGCCGAGCCTTTTAAAGAGCTAAGGTGAGTCAGTGTCTGTTTTTATCCTAGCATGCAACAAATACATACACTTGTGCAATATATAAATATATATGTGAGAATGCACACAGACTGTATGTCAGATGAGGCAGTAATACAGACATGAGGGCAAATTAATTATATATAGAACTTATATTGATGGTTCTGCTTCAGTTACATATAAAAGGCATTTTCATCCATCAGCTAGTCTAAAACAAGCCTTACTTAGTGTGCTACAGGTGTGCAGAACCTTGACTGCAGGATCACACTTGTGTTTATTCATGTTACTCACAGTGTAAACAACGCTGGCTCTAACGGCAAAACTGTCAAAAACACTCACAGTTGCTGCTTTGTTACTGTTGTAAAAGTCCCAAATACATCTGAAAACTTAACGATGTCATGTCTGACAGTGTTATTGCCATTTCGAAACTGTGTCCGGATGATTGCCAAATACATTTGTACACACCCAAACTAAACATACTATGAAGTGATTTAATTGCAATAAACTGTATGCTGAAATAACCATATAATAATACCCATGTTTAAAAGTAAAATAGAATTTAAAATGCTCGTTTTCTGAACAAAGTTCATGACGGCACATGGTTCGAATGTCATCAGATGATTGAATGACCGTTATCAGCTGTATTCAGCCCCTTAGTATGGATGAGTAGGGGCCCACTCCACCTGCTGGTAGTCCAGTAGGCCGTTATCAGCTGGTGTCAGCTTTTTTTTGTTCATTTTTGTTGGTTCCAGCAAGTCCAGTCCAGAAGTTATATATAATATAGGGAAAAAAACAAGTACTCACACACATTTCCTTTCCCCTTCCCCCATGTTTATACATACACACACTAATATTCCAGTGCTGATCACAATGCACCACATTTGCATTTTTCTGCTAATATTTGAATTTATGATGCATGGCTAATTGATGAATCAACAGTGCTTTACTTATGACTTTAAAATCCAGTTTGTTTCATCATATGCATTTACTAGCCCATTTTCTTCATATAATTTGCCTAAAGAAAACTCTTTGCTCTGCCCATAAATTAGCACTAATTGATTTAGGATCTATGAACTTTTTTTTGCATTATTTTAAAATCCTGGAAATTGTATTTGCATGTGGTTCAGCCCTGAGGTTACAATACTTTCTCAACTTACTCAAGCACATAAAAGGATTCGACACCTTTCAGTTGAATGGGGCGAAATAAATATGTGAAACACCAGTAAAGAGGCAGGATTTAAATGTAGAAATCTATGCAGAAGTGGAAAGAGCACTTTTCCATGGGCAATTAGCGCTTCTGTCCAGTAATCGGTGCTGAATCAGTGCTGTGTTAAGTATTCTTCAGATCAATGGTTCCATCTTTGGCAACAGATGCTTCATTCCTCCTATTCTTGCCTTTTCCTCTCCCCTTCAACTTCCTCAGATGTTTGTTAAAATCAACACAAATGGAGCAACATACTGATAATACATAATAATGGCTAAGAAGTGGTTTATGCTGCAGTGGTGATATTGTATTTTTTTTTTCCTGCTGTGAAAACAAGTGAAGCTAATTTCAAGTCCAAGCCCTTTCACTAAAAAATGAGTCATCTGTAAGTACCCTGCATGGCAAAGAAGCATTTTCAGATTTGAGGCACCTGGTTTCAGCAGTAAAGCTCTGATAAAGCTGCTGACCACAGTCTCTGTTTGCCACAAGGGAACAAATTACTGCCATCTCTCGAGCCTGAGAGTTTGAAAATCACAAGACTTTGGGTGAACTATCACTTTAAGGCAGACAGGTGTCACAGGTTTCCTGCTCCCTGACAGCCATCAGTCAAATTTAACTCTGACTGTGTGTGGCTGCATCTTCCCCTCGTTCTCCTCCGCTCTGTTTGTGTCCTGTCCGTGTGTGTGTGTGTGTGTGTGTGCGCGCACTTCAGTGTGTAATGTTGTGTGTGGACAGCTGAAGACGTCTCCTTGGTGTAAACGTCTTGTTTATCATCTTTCTCCTGCCTGTGCTGTCAGATGTGATGACAGTCAATCAGAGCAGACAGAGAGAGAGAGAGAGAGAGAGAGAGAGAGAGAGAGAGAGAGAGAAGAAAGAGGGAGACATTGTGACAGCGGAGAGAGAGAAAGATCTTTAGAACAGGACAGAAAAGGAGAGAAAAAATGAAATAAAAAAAGGATGAGGAGACAGTGACAGAAGAAGACAAACTGAAACCGAAAAATGAAATCCATATTTTTTAGCATACTTACGATATAAATGTTGAAGCCTGCTCAGTTGTTAAGCATGCATGTTTTCACTTACTTTACCTGAGCTCTACTCAGGACTGAGTGTGCATGCACAGACTGCTTGATTGGCATCTCCCTCACTCTCCTGTTACACCTGTTAGGTTTGGTAACCTTGTGTAATTCCCAGCACACCCACCTTCAACCTTGCATAAGTCTAATTAACCATAATAACTAGAAACACCTGTGAAGGTGTGCGGAACCTTTTAATGCCTGAAAAAACACAGCTGGTGACAGTCTGTGTCTTTATACATTTTTTTTATCTACTTCGATCCACTGCACATATCACATATGCAAACACCCACTGGCCAGATTTTCATTCAATTTAAAATGAATATGCTTGTGCCTGAGACATTATGTATATTTATGTGAACCCCTGACCTTCCACCTACAGCCATCATTAAGCTAAATGTTCCACTTACAGTAACATGACCTTAGTCCATGTCAATACAGTTTTTAATCTAGTGGCCAGTTTGTCATGAAATAAATATAATTTGGTTCACCTCCTGACCTGACCTTTCCTCCAGTGTCAAAATTCATACCTTTTCACATGAAATATAAGAATGAAACAGACCACACCCATTGATTTTATTTTACTGTATTAAATCAAGGCATTTTAGCTGCATTTTTGCTGTATGAGTGCCAGTGTTGAAGAGTGTTGCTCTTAAACGTTTGTAGTTAACCAAGAACGTTGTGGCTGTGCGCAGAGGTCAGCCCTACACACGGGTGTGTATGTGACGGACTGAGTGACTGAGTAAATGATCACACTTTGTTTCGGGGGCGGGGCTGACCTCATCTGCTGTCTGCTTCTACAGTCATGGAAAAATCATTAGATCACCCTTGTTTTCTTCAATTTATTGTTCATTTTAAAGCCTGGTACAAGTAAAGGTAGGTTTATGACCTGACATCGAGCAATTTTCCATGGTTTTCTTGATAATGATTTTGGTTATTATCAAGAAAACCATGAAAAATGTCTAGATATCAGCTCTTCAGTTTAATTCTCATGAGCTATTTTTGTTGTTATTATTATATCTGTACAAACAAATGTACCTTTAGTCTTACCAGGCATTAAAGTGAACAAGAAAGTAAAGAAAAAGGGTGGTCTAATAATTTTTTCCATGACTCGCAGCAGGTGTCTGTTTTCAAACACTTTGTTATTGCCCTCTTGAGGACATTGCTTTAACTTCACTAATGTAATTTCAAAGGTAATCATTAGGGCCAAAGTTCGGTGTGGTGGAAAAGCGCTAGTGTTCCTCTATGGTTTATTATATCATTAAGGGTATAATTGTTATTATTTGTATTACTGGGACAAAAGAGTGCTATCTACGATCATCCGAAATACTCACATTAGACATTACCGTTAACTATTCCTGTAACACATTCCCCACAAAGTCGCATTGACCACATGTTTATCTTCACCAGATTCTTAACCACATTGAACTCAACATAGGTTTTCTTTATGAGTGCATCCTAAAAAAAATTGCAGATAAACATGTTGCAGCCCCCCCAATCACTTGGAACACCAAAGAAACAACCAAGTAATACCATAGCAGCCCAAACACTGAAACAACAGCATAAGGCCATAAAGCCTTGTCCTTAAAATCTTCAATGCCCAGCTAAAATCTACTCTGGTGGAATTTCAAGCAGAAACCACAGCAAAATGTTCTCTGGAAAATTGTTACATTGTTTTTATCTGAATCGAAGGAGAGGCAGAGACGGGAAGTGGCAGACTGTGAGGTGAAAATAAGAAAATCTACAAAGAGAAGAAGAAATAGATGACAGAAGTGTGAAGATTAAAGAACAAGAGGGAGCGAACAAAAAAAGGCGCAAGCAAGAATGAAGTGCTTGAAAGGACAGAGTATGGGAGGATGGCAAACGGAAAAAAAATAGAATAGAGGACTTATTTTTTGTCGGAGAGAGAATGAGTCAGAGAAAGACAAAAAGTATAAAACTAAAAGAAAAAGAGACAAGAGGAATAGACAGATAATACAAAGAAAGAAAAAGAGCTTTATGTGACAGAGAAGAAATGCTGCAGAGACGGCGTGACGGAATTTGAGGTAAGATAGAGAAGGATTTTGATGACAAATATCTAATAACAGTATTTCAGTGGTGTGTGCACTGAGATGAACTGTGATTCATCAATCACTGCTGTTTTCCTTTCAAAATAATCATTTCAAACAATAAAAAAAAAAGTGAAAAAAAGTCCCGTCAGTGATGCACAGATCATTTCTGAGCGTCGCTCCAAAGCCCCTCATCATGTGATTGTCCGTATAATTTGACAGTCAGAGTCAACGACAATGTGTTTTTTTTCCTTTCCCCTTCCCCCGTGTTTATGCTTCTTTGGTGACAACCAGCCAATTGAGAATGAAATATGGCACAAACTATCCAATTATGTCAGAAAAGGGGAGCGAGCTCGTTGGAGCATGGCTAAAATCTAATCTTACTCTAATCTCTCCCAACCCCTTGGCAGGTAGCAATCGAGGATTCAAATCCCATTTCGGGATATCACATTAACCCCCAATACACACACACACACATCCCACCCAGAGCTGTCAGTTTTTTATCGAAACCGTAACCATCATATCCATTTGCGGGGTAATGCCTTGTCAACAGGATGTGTCCTTGCATCAGACAAACGCTTTTGTGAGAGTAAAATGGCAGTGCAGGTGAATTTGATAGTGCACCTTGATTTATGTCCTGACCCATTCAGAGCACTGATAAAAGGAATAGAAATGAAGCAATAAGAAGGACATTTTATTTAGGACTCTGAGAAAAAAAGCAATGGAAAGAGCACAGAGAAGAATTGTGAAGCAGAATTTTTTTTTTCTTAAGGTGAAATAAGATATGAAGTGGCTCTTTTCCTGCAGGAGCTGAGGAGCTGAAAGTTTTCACATCATGAAAACTTTGATAGACTCACATTAGGCTCACAAAAACTCAATCAGGTGACGTTTGCCCCAAGGCCCTGAAGTCTTAACTCTACATGGGAATATTACAGTGCTGGGATTGAAGCTGCGCTTGCAGATGGAAACACACAGCAGGCGGCTAAACTCGTTATCATTCTGCACACGTGGAAAATGTTCACTATATGTTTTTACAGTACCAAAAACCATCAAATGTAGACTGTAGAAAACTCTGTTATCCTTAAACAACTTTTGATCCTTTAGTTTGTTTCCCAGTACCCCAGCACATTAAATTCCTAATGATATTATCCTATTTTAATTGGTGTTTCGTTATTATTGCTATTATTATCATGTTATTAGTTGTATTATTAGTAGGGCCGGGACTTTAGCGCGTTAATTAAGATTAATTAATTACACAAAATTAACGCATTAAAAAAATTGACGCATTTTAATCACACTTATTTTTGCACCGCGGAACGTTTCTCACTGGATGAGTTTCAGGCGGACTGATTATACTGGAGCACCAACTAGCGTTCATGAGTTCAGACAACAACAAACCACAGTGAACATGAAGGAAGAAGCTGATGAGACGCTTTGGTTGGCCCCGTGGATGGGAAATTTTGTTACAAAAAACGAACGGATGGAAGCGTCGATAAGAGCATGGTTGTGTTGCTATGCAACAAGGAATTCACATATCACTGCAGCACATCGAGCCTCAAGTATCACCTCAATGCAAAACATATAGCATAGTTTACCTGCCTATAGGCTACCTGAATTTCTGAAATGTACTATATTTCTAAATATGCTATTGCTACACTTAATGGCAAAAATTGCACTGGTCTGTTGGACTTGAACAAAGATAAACAATATTTTTGTTGCTTAAGCTTATGTATTCAGTCATTATTTACTTTTATTACTTCTCACTGTTCTCAGGTCAAATATTTATATGCTATTGAAATGCGATTTCGATTAATTAATTACAAAGGCTCTAATTAATTAGATTAATTTTTTTAATCGAGTCCCAGCCCTAATTATTAGAAATACTACACTGTAAAACCCAACTTATTGTTTCAACTTAAATATTTGAGTATCCATGCTGAGAAAGAATTTTATGTCAAGACAACAAAGACAATGGAGTTAACTCAAATGAATCTTGATATTTGACTCAATATTTTAAGTTAAAATGACTTTTTGCACATATCTTTGTTGTATTGAAAAGGGAAAATTAGTTATGATAACAAACACGCAACATTGGAATGTGTTCTTTTACTATTTTAGGGTAATTTATTTCTAGAAAATGTGTCACAAATTATGTCAAAGGAAAACAAAAAACCTGACTTTGACGTTTTACAGTTTATTCTTTTCCTTGGCAACAGCAGTTGAAAGATCTTCACAACGGTTCAATTATTCACTTGTTTTAAAGCTTTCAAGCACAATCACACAAGCTTCATCAACCCATGCTCATTTGTCATAGTAGTGCTTGAACTTTAGATTATTCAACAGTTTCATCGCAGTTCCATGAATACTGAGAAAAATGTTTATGTCCAAAAGTTCAAGAACAAACAAGCGAGTTAGTGGGCCTTGATTGAGATGCAAACTATTAGACCCATTCAATTAAGTGCAGTCATTCATCTACAACCCCAGGGATGAATTGTAATAACTTTGGTGATTGAAACTGGTGAAATACTTTGATTAAAGTCCATACTTGCAAAATGACATTTTCGTCAATCTTAGCAGTGTGCACACGGAAGAAGTTAGCCTTTCTAACTGGTGGGTAGCATTTTGAAAAGGTCTATTTTAACCCAAACCATGCTCTTTTTAAAAACCTAACCAAACTGTGACCAAAAATGTTCTCACAAGTTAAAATCCCCAGTCTCCTTAATGAAAATCCTGTGATTTTCCTATTTATCAACTACCTCCTCCATCTGTCTACTACGACAATTACTACTAATACTGAATCTGTCTTGCAGAAATCCCAGAGGGCTAATGTCTCCCAACTGCTAGCTATAGCCATAATATATCTGCTCACTGTCTCATTGTGAGCATGTCAGCATGCCTCACAAAGCTGCTAGCATTGCTGCCAACTTCAAGGCTTCTTTCAGTATTACCTCAAGGCTATCAAGGTATGATATGCACACGTTTGATCTTAAAAAACATCTTAAATCCACGCGTCTTTTGTATAGAAGTCAGCTTTCTATTTGTTTCCCATTTGAACTGTCCTCAGCAGCAGCACCTGGTTCTCCAGCACCTCAACATCACAGGAACTACTACAAAAAAGATTTATTCTCATTAGAGAAGAAGCCATGACACTGCAAACCAACCTGACCACTGTGGTCTGCACCGAGATCAGAGATTCAGTGAATGTTGCCTTAAGCTCTTTCTTCTCTTTATCCTCTTCTCGCCCTCTCCTCGTCTCTCCATCTTAGCTCTTGTTTCAACACTTTCAATTTTCTCTGCTCTCTCAGCTTATTCTTGCATGCTCTCCTCTTATCTTTCCTCTCCATCCTCACCCTGCCCTCACTTACCCTCCTTCCTCCTCTTCTTCTTGCCTCAATTACCTAGATCTTCCCTTTTTCCCCACCCCAATGGCACCCTTCCTTTCTAAGCCATCTTCTGGTCCCCGTTCTTCTTCTCTCATCCTTCTGACCTTCGTCTTCTTCTTTAATTCTCCTCTTACTTTTTGTTTTATTGTGCTCACTTTGCCTCTTCCATTTGGATCTCAGACTGTAAACTACCCTCCAGTCTCGGTTCGACCTTGTTATTTGATTTATCATAACATTTAACTGCGAATGCTGTTATAAGCAATTAACCGGAAAAAAAAACACTGCAACAACAAAAACTATGAACTCAGGCCAAGAAAACCAACACATTACTAATAAATAACAGGCATGATATCACATCAATACAAAATAGATCACGACTCAAGGTGGCCTGCACCATTAGCTGCTCTGAGTATTCTCTGAACAAAGATAAAAAAAGATGAGTAGTAAATAAGATCCAATATTCATGTGCCTTTGTTTCACCTCCCCTTCCCTTTCTGTCCTCTGTAATGTCACACATACCTTTCTTTTTCCTGCTCTCTACCCACGCGGCCCTCCACACCTTCAGCTTACACCGATCCCAGTAATTGAGAGGATGGCGTGTTCCCCAGCAGAGTGTCGGGCTGTTCACAAAGCCCCGTGAAGCAATCAGCTGAACCGGTATCGGCCGAGATTGCCATTTAACCTATGATTTGCTGCGTGGCACGACGGCAGCTCTTTTCAACTCGCCACAGCTTATATATTTATAACGGCAAACTGTTTTGACCACTGTGTACACAGCGTAAAAAGAAACAGATCATTTAAAGAAGACATTTTACCAAGGACAAAGGAGTTCTCTTTCCCAGGTTTTCAGACTGCGCAAGTTTACTATTTCTGTCATGTCAAGAACCTCCAATCATTTCCGTTGTTATCTGAAGGCGGAGCGATATGAGGAGGAAGCGTGAAAAGTTATTAACCTTTGATCCCAGTTGCAGATATGAAATGCTGCCAAGAAAAAGGGAGACAAAGGATAAGAGGATGTACAAAAAAGAAATAGAAAATAAGAAAGAGAACAAGATGGGACTTTATTAATGGCTGTGGGTGAATTAAGTCATGGCAACTATAAAAGTAGCAGGTGACAACAGGGAAATAAAGATAAAATAGACAGCAAAGAAAAATGTAAACAATAGGATAAGTTGTTATATAACAGGTGGACATGGGCTTCTCATACGCAGTGAGTTGGTAATATTTATTTTATTCGAAGCATTCTTAACTTGTACATACATTGTGCATATATACATATACCTCTCAGTGAGAGATTTTGTTAAATCTAGATTTTTGTGAAATATGAAAAACTGTTTATATTACAAAGAGACAGAAATAAGAGTGAAGGAAATGGGAAAATAATTCACAGTGGCTGTGAAGGGGAAATGAAAAGAAATATAACCCTGGGACAGAAATATTTCCTTGCCTGCCTCCCAGAGGAGCAACCTGGGAGAAAAGAGGAGGATGAGAGAGGAGGGAGGCCTTTGGAGGTAGTACTTAAGATCCACAGACACCTCTGAGCTCTTTTCACAGTAGTAGAAACTTCTTTCTCTTCCTCCTTGCACAGTATTTCTTTGTAAGGGTGAAAAGTCAGAAAACCTAGAGCCACTGAATTTGGTTATACAACTCTGATTCCATAAAAGCTGGGACGCTGTGTGAAAAGTTAATAAGAACAGAATGAAGTTTATCAGTTCATACATAAAATATATTGTCTTTGTGCAACTCGATTTTTGGGTTGTGTTATGCATCACTAGTTGGATCACTCCTTCAAGGTCTGAAGCCTTTCAGTATTCTCACCACGGCCTCATGGGATCCATTTTTACTCTGTTGTTTTGCAAAGCGTAAGATTAAAGTCTTATCCATGTTCACTTGATGTCCAGATGAAATAGTTTTAAATTGTGCTGGCTCTAATCTGTTTTTATTTGCCCTCCGGTGGCATCTGTTAACAAGAATACTAATAGATTGTGTCGGCACTGTTGATTCAGGCAAAAACAGAGAACGAATAACAAACGTAAACAAGCTGATAGAGTGAGTGATCAGTCTGATATGTTTGGAGAAGAGACGGCCAAATGGATTAAAAAGAAAGCAAATTAATCCAATCTAATTGAGCACTTGTAATAAATTGTCTTATCATAGAAACCCAATGCAGCTGAAAATCCAGCTGAGGTATTAGATGACATGATTTTAATTGATCACCTTATAACACACACTGTAATTAATATGTGTTATGGTTCAACCAACAGAGAGCAAGGTCAAATTATATTAAAGTTCAAATTCAGAAACATACTCACTCTCCAAATCAATAGCTATGTTGCCATTTGAGTTGAAGTGAAATTTTGAATTGTTGCATGAAAGAAAGTGCAAATTAGGGATTTTTCCATCACCTGGTTTAGAGCGAATAAACAAAGCTGCATGAGCGTATTTGGTCAGAAGTTGGCAGTGTAATGTATTGCTGTAGGCTAATCCATCAGTAAACAATAGAATAAGAAGAGGTTGCACGAGAGAGAAAAAACAACAACAAAAAAGATGTTATTCGGACAACTTTGGCCACCCATGAAAGGAAATGGAGAGAAGTCTTCAGGAATTAGAATTGGGCAACTCATAATTGTTCTTTCATGTCAGCCCTTCTTTACCAGCAGAGTGGAAACAGCTGATCAGTCATGTGAGTTCAATGTTAACGCTATGTCAGAACTTATTCTGAAAAATCGTTTCCATCTCCGTGAAATACTTACTGAATTAAACCTACAGTCATGGAAAAAATTATTAGACCATTTTTTTCTTCAATTTCTTGTTCATTATAATCCCTGGTACAACTAAAGGTGAATTAGTTTGCACAAATATAATGATAAACACAAAAATAGCTCATAAGGGTTTAATTTCAGAGCTGATATCTAGCCATTTTCCATGGTTTTCTTAATAATAACCAAAATCATTATCAAGAAAACCATGGAAAATAACTAGATATCAGCTCTAGATATCAGAGTCCCCTTTACAGATTTGTATTACTGTAGCACATTTCATTTTACAGTATACATTTGAATTGGTGTTACACATCAAACTTTACTGCACAGGTAGTTTTTCGGGGCTTCAGGCGGCCTGCCTCCCTTCACACTGTCTCTACTCCACATTATTTTTAAAAAAATCCCATTTTGGTTTGAGGTGCACCACTGTAAATAAAACTGCTGTTGGTCACAGCTAAAGTGTTTACGTTGACAAGTCGTACAGTTAGAAAATGTTCATCCTCAATCCTGGCACCATTCATCCCCGATAACCTGAGTTTGAACTCCCGCAGAGAAGCTTCACAAAAATGTTATTTCACTGCTGAAACAGAGGTAAGGTTTGCAGCTGTTTTTCCTCTCTTTTCATCATTTACTCAAACATGCTAGCAGCTACTGTACCGCGGCTCCTCTCACCTCTCCTCATCCTCTGCTGAATTCAGGTCACCATCTGGGCAACTTTGTTCATTTAACCTGCCAGGAGCAAATTCAGAGAATGACACCAGCCGACTTCAGGGGATTACATTAGAAATAAGATTGTTAGGTTCCACTGTTCTTCTTTTTGTCTCTCACTATGTTTCTTTCACTGATGCAACTTGTAATATGATGTCTATTTTACTTCCTGTTCCTATTTTTCCTTTTATAGCATTTTAGAAAATTTCAGAAATCGGCCGTAACAACTGTATTCATTAATGTCACCATGTGAATGTACAGAAATGTATCATACATCAAAAATGTTGTTCTTGTTATTTGTACTCATCATCTTGTGTAATGCAAGTGATGCTTTACAGCATATACACAATATTGCATGCTCAAAGAAGCAAATGACTTGTGATTTCCAGCTCCTTCCCTCTGGGTGCTGATTTCTAACCCCTAAAGGTCAAACAAAACGCTACAGAAATAGTTTTACACCTCCAGCAATTACACAATTGAAGAGAAAAAATGCATAAGATGATGAGATCATGTATCATTCGTTGGACTTTCAGCACTTTTGGCCTCTTTAAACTCTTGTGGGGGGCTTTTAAAGCACTTTATCGTGGCTGTACTTTCCCTTTTGGAGTCTGATGTTTGTCGTGTTGCATTGATGCCTCCCTGGGTCTTTGTGTTTGTTTTGATGTCCAGAGAAATTGTAAGGTTGTCCTGTTTTTAATCTTTAAAACCTTTGGATTTCTGCAAAACAAATTAACCTTTGAGGAATAAAAAATAAACCTTGAACCTTGTAGTAGTAGGGCTACACGGTCACAGTAAGAGGGCCGATGGTTCGACTCCGGTCTGCAGCTCTTCTGTGAGGAGTTTGCATGTTCTCCCGGTTCTCACCGGGTACTCCAGCCTCCTCCCACAGTCTGCACTTAGGTTTAATTGTTGTCTCTGAATTCCGTAGGTGTGAATGAGAGCGTGATTGTCTGTCTCTATGTTCCAGCCCTGTGATCCATCCAGGGTGTACCCCGCCTCTCACCCAATGTCACATCGGATCGCGACCCGAGATCGGATAAGTGGTTAAGGATAATGAATTAATGAACCTTGTAAATAGAATTAAGGTTCTTGGATGTTTGTGAATAGATTATTACAGTCCAAGGCTCAGGGCACACATGTGGGACTATTGTGTGGTGACTGGCTCCCATTAGCAACACCACTAACACCACTGGCTTCTTCTCCAAAGCTACAGCAGCTGAGGCTCATGAGTGCCATTGTATTTCATGCTATCCACCATGAAAATTGCAGATAAATAAACATTTCTCAGAGATGAGGTTGAAATGATTAAAAGTGACTAGAGGAAACTATGCTATTATTACATGCTATAGGAGACTCCTTTGTTTCTATGTTTCTCCCTATGCTGATCAACATTCCTGAACAAAAGCTCACCATCCTCAAGCTGAAAACATTGTGTGTGTGATATCATTGAAAACCTTCCCTGTAGAGAAAATATCACATATTTTATCCGCAACTGCCATGGTGACAGGAAGACAGGAAGTCTACAGAGGCCTCCTCTGCAGGTCTGAATCTACTGAAGCGTTTTTGACACTTTGCTGCTTCCTGTAAAGATCGGCTCATGGCTCTGAGTGGTTTTGTCAAGATGTGAAGAGGAGTGGTCAGATTTTTAATCCTCGTACAGAAATTTGTAAGCAGGCAAGGCATGCAGGTGGTCCTGTGTGTGTGTTAGCCCTCTGGTGACAGTCCACTGTTGCTATTGTAGGAATGTGTGTGTGTGTGTGTGTGTGTGTGTGTGTGTGTGTGTGTGTGTGTGTGCGTGTGCGTGTGCGTGTGTGTGTGTGTGTGTGTGTGCTATATGAGGATTATTTTGTATTTTGGACATTAAAACTGGGGTCACTTTTGGATGTTTACTCCACATATTGAAGGAAAAGAGCGCAGACAAAGTAACCTATTACTACCAAAGTAACTATATGTGTTTCTACTCATATACTTAAATGTAGCCATGAGAATATTGGTGACATTCAACAGTGGAGGTGGTTCTCATTACCTGAAGTCTGTTCTTTTTTTTTCGTTGGAGAAAGAGATTAATATCGCTGCTCTGTTTTGCACAATGTCAGGATGACAAATTGCTAAAAGTCTCATAAACAAGCTGCTTCAAAATTGTGACTTTAGTTTACAGGACCTTGTTAGAAACTAATTAGGCTGTTTGACAAAAATTTAATTTAACATAACAAAGTCAAATTTTCTACTGAGGATCATAACAAAGAAAACAAACTGTGGGTGTATTCACGGCTTAAAAGTCTTTCTTATCTTGCTCTTTATCTTTTAGTTTCAAGAAGTTGCTGTCTTACTCAAACAAACATTAAGCACAAACAGTTCTGCCTCTGTCTTTTTCCAGGCTGGAGTCTCCCACTCGCTCCCTACTGATGGAGGCTCCTAAAGGCATCCAGATCCTGGCTGAGGCCGGAGATATTCAGGCCATCTGCCGAAACGAGCTGCGACTGGAGTCCAAAGATGGAGAGGTGTGTCAACCAACAGTTGAAATCATGTTATGTCTGTATGAAGGTCAAGGACTGCACATGAATGAAGAAAATATAGGCTGATTCTGGTTTATCACAACTTAGGTCCTATAATGATAGTTTCTCACACACAAACAGTTTAGAAACAAATACTCAAATTAGCCAAATTAATTGGGAAGAAAAAAAGGAGACAAACTATAAAAGTATTACTCAAAATATTATTATAACAACAAGATCTCCAACCTTAAAAAGAGAATAGACCATTTGTCAATACCACCCATAACAATATATATGACTGTTTCACGGCTCATGGTACAGTGGAGCATTCTTTATACATTTATATTACACGTCATTATATATACACGTTTAGTTTTGTGGTTGTAAAAAAGGCTGCCGTTTTGGTGAATTTAGGCTACAAAAACACTGACCTAGGTTTAGGGCAAAAAAACCTGGTCAGGCGTTATAAAAGACAGTTTAAAATGTAAATAAACGAACGTAAATGCCGAAAGTGAAGTAGTTACGAGGGTGACGTGACTACCTCAAGTTCCGTGTTTCTCATGGAACACGAACCTCATTCTCCTTGGTGAAAGTCCACCGTTTGTTCGTCCCATCCACCTCCCTAAGTGTGGCATCTGCCATTTAAATGGCAGAGGACAGTCTAAAATATAAACATGAGTCATATTTTGCTGCCTGTACAAATGCCCTATATTGTTGTTTTTGAGGGGAGAGCAGTCTGGTTGGAAACATTAATCACTGTTTACAGCCCAACTATACTTACCATAGTGAGGGAATATTCATATTACTGTATGACATTTTGGGTGCATTAAGAAAAGTGGTTTAGATAAACCGTTGGTTGTAATAAACTGAATTAGCGTTGAAAGAGCTGGTTAAAAAAAAATGCCAAAGACTTTAATCGCTGCCCTTTAATAAGTCAGAATCTCCGACTGATAAAAATGTCTGGCAATTATATTTAGTTGTTTATTTGATGATAACGCAGTGTAACACAGCCAGCTACAAACGTCTCAATTTGTCCTGGAAACGAACTTTAAAAAATAATTTCCTTTGTTAAATGCCGTCCTCTTACTTCAAACGGGTTTTCTGCACAAAGACAAAACCTCCCACTCTATGTTCTGGCAAGTTGAGAAATTAACTTTTCTTGTCCTCCAGCCATCCTGGCTGACGGGGCCCAATCGCAATTCAATATTTCTCCTGTCCAAACTTATTTTTAGCAATCCAAACAATAGTTAGCTCCCTCAGCCAACATGGACCAGCATTTAGCTTATTGGCTGGTGGCAATTTTGCACATACTGGCCTTCCACCAGAATCTGTAGAGCCTCACAGAAAGCAGGAAAATAGGGAGCAGAAGTTGATTGTTTTTCTCTTTCTTTTTTTCTCCCATCCTCTCTTCAGTCACCAAGTCAGTTTGCTTTGGGTCACTCACATGCTAACAACTTTCTCTACTCCATCCATCTTTTCCTTTTAACCAGATTCCTGCACTGCCCCCTCCCCCTCCTCTGTCCTCTTTCTGTCTTTAACTTTGCTTATTTACCATCTTTCCCCCCTCTTTTAGCTGATCCACTCCTCATCGTCATGCTGCCTCTTTCCCTTCTTTCATCCTTTCCTCCATGCTCCTAAATTCCTCCAACCATCCCCTGATTCGTTACACACATCAGTCCTCACATTCATCACGGTCCGCTGCGCTGATAAAAGGATTTCCCACCTAAGGTTGCACCAGTCGTGTCATGTCAGATCTGTTCAAATCAGCGAAGGAGGATTAGGGAGAAGAAAGTGTTTAAAAGTTTCCCACAAAAACAGTTTCATACATTAAGACAGACTCTGATATGAGATGGACGAGGAGAGAGAGAGAGAGAGAAACTGTTTCTGGAAGGTGCCCTTGGATTCAGTTTGGTCCAATTAAAAATAATCGCAGTAGCAGTGTGAAGCCACGCCCACGACACATCTTCCTGCAGTTTTCGCGGATGTGTGGCGGAAAGTGGGGCTGTTGAACTCTTGATGGTCAATTCATATAATTAGAATCACGTTCTCACGCTCCATTAGTGTTGCAAATGTCCATTTGTCAAACCTCTGTCTTACACACACACACTCACACACACACTCTCTCTCTACTCAGGACCCCCTTGGCACGCCATGGCAATTACGGAGTGGCTTTGGTCATTAGACACTCACAAACCACACAGGCAGATACAGAAATAGACACACACACACACACACACTGTATAGACAATGATTCTTGAAGCCACTCATAACTGACACTACATTACACATGCAAGTTCTCTTAAAGGGATAGTTCAGATTTTTTGAAGTGAGGCTATATGAGGTACTTACCCACAGTCGATGTATTACCTGCAGTAGATGATGGTCTGCTGTTTTGGAGAACCAGACATGCGCTTCAAGCAGGAAACAGGCTGCAGATGGGGCCAGTTTTACAACAGATTTCAAACACCTAGACAAAGTCCCACCATAAAAGTCTAATACAAGTTTATGTGTACGCTATATTACGATATGTCCACCGGTTTTTGTTGCTTTCCAAAGCCCTTTGATTTGGCACTACTTTTTCTCAACCCTAGAACTTCCATGTTCCTACGCGCACTTATATTTTCTGTGCCTTTCGCTGAGCAGCTGTTTTGGTCAAAATTCAGTCACTAGATTTTGTGATTCAGCGATGATGAAGTGCCGTTCAATATGGAGACAAAAGGATATATCTATGAACATGAATATACAGAAGAAGAGCTTTTGCAGATGGAGACCGAACAGGCTGAAAGAGAGAGAGGGGAAACTTTTGTGGAAACTATACCCCAAGATGAAGCAAAAGAAAGCCTAAGCTATCTGGTGGTGCCTGTGTATAAACTGTAAACCCATACCTAAAGACCCAGACAGCAATTGCTGCCATGAGTGGGACTTGGTTCTGTTTGATTCTAACCAAAACAGACGATCTGCGGCGCTAATACATAGGAACACAGAAGTTCTATGGTTGAGAAAAAGTTGCTCCAAATGAAACGGCTGGAGATAGCAACCAAAATCGGTGGACATGAATGGGTATAACATTTTTAGGGTGGGCCTTTGTTTAGGTGGTTAAAATATGTTTTCTGGAATTTGGAACGCACTGACCACCATCTACCACACAGAATACATTCACTGTGGATAAGTATATCATACAACCTCATTTAAAAAAAAACTTCAGGATGCATACCGGCCATGTTTTTTTCAGTTGTCTGTTACATGCGAGTTTGATGTAATAGGTCGGCTTATATTTTCATCAATACAGCTGTTGCCAGGCTGCATAATGTTTTGCGTCTCACTTGCTCTATTCATGGGTAACTACAGCGATTGTACAATGGGCTCTGAGAGAAAACAAGTGATCAATAATCAGTACTGTGGTGCCTGAACGCATCCTGTGCAGACAATGATGGAGGACTGAAGCTGCTGCTGCTGCTTATACAAAGACATTGCATTGTGTGCTGAAGTATGATGGCAAAGTGTAAGATATGCAGGCTTACATCACCAATGTGTGCCAGGTAAAAGTAAAAAATCAGTTCAAACCACTAAAAACAATGACCTTTACATGCCTCATTTTTATGTACTTTGACCTTCTCTAGCGCACAATAACACTCTCTGCTACACACATATGAGGATCATCGAGCCACCCACCCACACACACTCACACACAGGTTCCTCTCAGTGTTTCACACTGTCTGCCCCTCATGGTGAAAGATTTGTTCAACAGCAGATGTCTGGGGAAGTCAGCTGGGACTCTGCTTTAAAAGTGTTCCAGGTCATTTGATGGCGATGCCTCCCAGAGGCGCCTGGTAATGGCTCCTTTACCTTTTTTATGGCTGGAGAGCTCCTCCGCTCCTCGGCCAGTAAGACACCAGTCCTGTACGAGCCCCAGGAGGAAGGAGGAGAGGGCGGAGAGATGGGATTCATGCAGCAGTGGTTCGTATCTGTACAGAGGGAGAGAGGCAGTTTGTTCCAATCAATGTGGGGGTGAAGGGAGTCAAATGAGTGGATGAGTAGCTGCGTGTGTGTATATGTGTGTTCATGGCAGTGTGGTAGAAGGAATTGTCTGGTATTTTGCTCTCTTTTTATTCCTCAGGAGACGAGGGAAATGGCCTGGTATTCACCCGATAGTAAACTTTTTATCCTTTTTTTTTGTTTTGAGCTGCAGACTTTTAGGATTCCTGTCTATTTGGCGACAAAATTTCTACTAATCTTAGAGAAAATTGCGGAATGGTCTGGTCTCATAGTGAAAACTGGGTGCATTCAGGGTGACTTTTCTCATGGATCTTACTCTTGCATTTCAGTTCACACTGTGAGCTTCAACTCCAACACAGGACCTTTATCATTCACTCCACTCACACAGCTCTCCTGTGACTGTGCACTGAATGTTTAAACAAGCTGGAATACGCTGCAAGTAAGGATGGAAAAATCTCAAGATCTGATGTCAGAGAAATTGAATAGATGCCACTATTGAGTTCAGGCTTTAGACCACTCAACATTCTGTGCAGCCAACAATGTGGAGTGCCGCAGATACTATTTGTGCGAGTCTAATCCTGTGAGGTAGAAGTTCTGGGAAGAAAAACAAAAGCTAAGCTATAGAGAGTGGGTGAAGAGATTTGCTTTGAGAGCAATTAGAGTGAAGAGATGAGAAGAGATACATGATTCAGCGGGGCTGAGCTGAGGTAAAGATGAAAGGAGAAAAAGATGAGTTTTGGCCTACAAAGAAAATTAGTTACTTTTCTGGTCTGAATGAAGAGTGAGGATCCTGACTGTAAGGAGGTCAAACATACTGTACAGTATGAAGGCTTTTGATATGAACAGATAGAGGCAGGACATGCCGTCGCAGACGTTTATTGAGAAGAGACATGCGATTTTAGGGAGATTAAAGATGAGTTAAGCTGTAGCTGGTTTTCTGCCAGACGTTACACATCCTGACCATGGACAGTCTGAACAGTCCTGTCCAGCTGGCCTCAGTCCAAACCCCTTAATTCACCATCAGCCAACAAGAAACTACTTAACTTGGACTTGTCCTTTAAACAGCAAGTGGATAACATGTCCAAAGTCACAATAATTCAACCTAGAAGTCTAAACGTCAACCTGACTTTCTGAACCCATTATAAGTAGACTTGAAGATGCTGGGTAAAAACAGTCATAATTAATCATGCTGACTGTGGGGTGACTTTGGGTAGACTTTGTATTTTTGACTGCAGGACTGCATTCATACAGAGCCTACTGGTAATGTGGGTGCATGGGGTGTAACTATGTTTGACATGGAAGACATTTTTTTCTCAGATTGAGTATTGTGTGCTTAGAGGTAATTGTGATGGAAGATTGTGTTTATTTTAAGCCTTCAGTGAAAATATCAGTGACGTATTTAGCCTAGCTTAGGGATAGGGGTCTGCTCTCTACAGTGTAAGGTGAGAGGGGGAAACAGCTGGCTAAAAGAAAGAAACATATCTTTTTATAAGGCCAATTGTTTTAATTACTTTTATTAGGTTGTATATCTTAAACTGACATGCTCACCAACAATAGAAATGGCTTATCCAGGGTATGAAAAGAGTTAAAGCAGACAGGACTTGAGATGCTGAATGTGCCCAGCAGTTGTTTAAGTTCCAATTTGTGTCCTTGTCATTATATAAGACAAGTTGAGATGACCACTCCCTTTCCAATTATGTCAGACAACCTTGTGTGCATTATGTTCTTGAACAGAATCATGTGATATCATACGAAAAAATAATTATTTAACAGTGTCAAACAGTGCGCAGGCACTGTTTTAAACATATTGTTAATGATGCAACACAGAAATATGTAAGTTTTATTCCATGTCTGCTAATTGATCCTCCTAAATCCTACACACTGGTCCTTTAAGACAACATATGTAGAAACACGATAAGACATCTTTCATTTGTCGGCAACTAGAGAACATATGTGAAAGTTGCCTTCCACTTGCTTGTTTTTTTTTCTGTTTTTTCCACTGACTTTGTCTTAAATGTGCTATGTTTCAGCCTGAACACAGCAGTATTTCTTTAACAGCCTCAAACGTTGTTCCTTGTCTATTTATCTCTCTTTCTTTTGTTGTCCCACATGAGCTCTGGTCATTATGTTTCCCCCTTTTTTCTAATCTCACCAATTTTCCCTTCCTCTCCTCAGATCTCTCTGGATGCCCGGAGGATTCGCCTGATGCGGCTGCCTGAGGGGAAGGCCTCCACCAGCTCCTCGTCCTCTGGGACCAGGCAGACTGTCTACGAGGTTTGCGTTTGCCCCAACGGGAGGCTTTTTCTGTCCCAGGCCGGCACCGGATCCACCTGCCAGATCAGCAACAATGTCTGCCTCTAGGACTGATACATGCAAATTATCAGTAAATACAGAGATATCCTGAAAGAAAGACAGGCAAAAAACAGTCAGATATCGCCTGCCTCAAGGACTGATGAACAGCAAACACTACATACAAAGACTGCCAGAGCTGATGGAAATATAAACAATCATAGATACTGTACCTATACAGACACACTGATGTATACACTTTACAATCCCAAACACTCAGACTGATATTTAGGCTCAACCGATATGTTTGAACAGGCCAATACTGAAAAATTTTGGATTAAAGCTGCTGACAGCTGATCTTTTGTGCCAATATTTCAATGCTAAAAGATATTTTCTCCCTTAATTTTATACGTTTCAGAGTGGAAAAGCCTTTGAAATCAGCATTAAGAGCATCACGAGACACTAAAACTCTCCGCTGAGTGTCATACACATCTCTCTAAGCTCTTTATACATACAGTTCAGCAGACGTTATGTGGCTTTTAAAACTGAATTACATGAATAAAAGAAAAAAATGTGTTTCATTGCAGGTTTTAACAATTTTTTAATACAATTGCAGTCAGAGAGGAATCACGATCATAAAATGGGAATAAAGGACACTGACTGTCTCACTAATATTTATTGAAAGGACAGTGGTAATATATCGGTTTGACCCTAATAGTCACATATGACACTGCTATTTATTAATAGCATAAAGACATGCAGATGCACACACTAGCTTACAGACATGCATTCACACGGTATACATATTTAAACATGGTGTACACACACATGCACACTCTTTGCTCGTAGGAGCCTCCTGTTAGAAACTGAGAGGATCTCCAGAGATTTACTAGAAGAGACACTGATCTGTTCCCTTTCTCCCTCAAGAGCATTTCAGTACCAGAATCACTGGGGTGATCACCCACGGCAACAGGCCCCACCCACTCCTCCTCCCCTCCGTTCTTCACCTTTTTCCTCCTCTTGTTTTTCCTTTTCTGATGGTTACCACATCTGAGATGATTAAAGGGTTTATACTTTTCCTGTTGTTCATAAAGCATTGTAAAGTCCTACAGGTATGCTATAAGCACTTAATTACAGATATTAAATGGTCTGGATATAAGATAGAGTCATAAACATTAGGATTTGGATGTACTATCAGATTTGGATACTCCAAAAATGAACTTGCTTGGCCAGTACACAAGCAAAACGGTTACCATAGACTTTGCGTTTGGATGATGTCTCTCATGTTTAAATAACTTTTCGAGGCTCTGGGAAAGTTCTACCCATATAAAACCATTACAAGCTGAGATTGGTGGTGTCCACTGTGGCAAATCTTCCAGTGGTGCCATGTCCAACTCTCTTAGTGCTCTTCCACAACCCAAAGTTTAGTCAGCCTCAGTCGAACTTTGCTGCGGTTAAATACTTGTTACGGTTCATTTGGTTGCTTGTGAACGCTCCAATCTTACTCTAGTGCTGACTAAAGGGGGTCTCCAAACTAACCCTAGTGCGGTTTGATTGCATTCTGAACGTAATCTGACCTAATTACAGAACATTAACCAAAACCATGGGAAATTAGGCTACCTGTGCAGGCCTTTTGTGAGATGTACACAGAGCGACAGATGCAACATGACTGGGAGAGGACTGATTTGGACTTCTGTTAAAGTCCGATGTTTGCGTGACATCTGGTCTGTAGTTTGGTAGGAACACCAGAGCAGGATTACAACCAGTCTAGTCGGGGTGAGTTCGGCTCCATGTTGCTTTGTTTATTTCCGTGTTTACATTTTCCACCACCAACTTTTCCGACCAATAAGAAATAATACTGCAAGTATATTTCAAGCCCTCCGCCTTCGTACCGCCCGCCTCAGCAAATCTTTTTTTTTATTTGGTCCATTTACAAGCAAACCAGAATCAATACAAAATGAACCAAAAATATCAATTTCACTCTGATTCAGACTAAGCAAACAGACTTGGGTTGTGAAGTGCCCTTAACATATCCACAGGGCTCGGATATTTACTAAAGTAGACATTTTGTAAACTCCCATTTCAGTCGAAACACATACCAGATCCAGAAGTGTATGTGTCATACAGTGTGTGTATGAATTAAGTGCTTATGTACCTATGTGATAATACATGAACCATATTTGGGTTAATAAAAAAAACTTGATGCTTTAGAGAAACAGCGTACAGCTAAACAATTATTGGGCCAAAGTTGTCTTCAGCCTTTTCTTCATTGAGGCTCTAAATTGACATTGCAGTGAAGTTGTATTTCAGTAAACTAACCTACAAAGCATTCAGAACATTTGTTATAATTTATCTAAAGTGTATGATGACAAACTATGGCTCATGCCTTGTTCACATCCTGTCGCACTCACCCAAATAAATTCAAATTGGCTTGCCAGTGCTAGCAGCATGTCATGTATGGGAAATAGTTGTTTGTAAAGTCTTAACATGTCGCTAAACTTGGATTTTGACGTTTTAACACCTGATTGTTTCCATGTTGTAGCAGAGAGATGTGACATGATGTGAACATGGCCTCAACCACTCAACCACAGGTGTGCTCGGTGTTTCTCCTTTTTTTAATTTGATGTAATCTTTTGATTTTAAATGAATAGAAAGCTGGTTTAATTTCATATAATGACTGTCAGTGTTCTGTTTTGCCTGCATAAATTTCGTCCATGGCTCTTCCTGCCAAAAACAGCCTCACCCTCCCACAACTCTGACAATGACAACAATTACAACTCAACTCAACATCCTGTTATAACTCTTAAAACAGAACATGTGTCATAACTGTCAAATGTAAGCTGCTCAAAATGCGGCGGTGGTCACCCTACTTGTTTCTTGCACTGGGACATTTTTTTAAAAAACGGACAAACCAACTAATGCGAGCCACTCTGTTGAAAGAGGGGAACTGTGCCTGTGCCTTATGTCGATGCACTTGTGGCAAGAAGAAGCACATCACACAGACTTTCTTTGGCATCAACGAGTAACATGATCTCTGATTTCAGTTCAGTTTCATCCCCATTACGAATCCCTCCCTCTGTGTGAATGCAAAGACCTTCAGCCGCATCTGACTGTAGCGCCCCCTGCTGTCAGCACCTGACTCTGCAAAAGGATGAGTTGGGTTTTTTTTTCCATTTTCTATTTACTCCTTTAGTTCCCTAGTTTTGGATGGCGCTCTTGTTACTTTTGCTTTTTATGATCAAATATTCTGTGTGTAAACATGTATGTGTTTCTTAATATTTTCAGATGTGACCCTGTGGAGTTTAACAGGCGGATTACAGCACTGATGGGTCTGATTACCACTGCTTATCGCACACTGTTTTGCCAAAAACATCTAGTTTCTCCAACATGTTTAGATCTTTATGTTTTCACACACTTGTTTTTGAACCTGAAGTGGTTTAAATCTCATGTCTTATGATGTTGAAGCATTCATTGACTGCGTTTAATGTGGAGACCACTTTGACAACACCACTTCTTTCTTGTCTTATCTTTTTTCCTTTAATGCTGACTCGTTTGATTCAAACCCCATGATTATCATCAATAACAGTACAACTGTAGTGCAGTCGCCATGCACAGATGTTCGAACAACTGAAAATCTAAAAAAACTGCGAGTACACATAAAAATATGGTTGCCATTGAATTTTTTGCAGAATTGACCAACATCAGCCTTCTTGTCTGGCGACGGAGTTGGATTTGCAACAGTGAATATGCAAATGTTTCCCAATTGTTTCTTCTACATTTTCTGCCTGTGGCAACTAGATCCTTCTTGAGCAGAGGTGCCAAACAATGGCATGGAGACATCAGACTTCAGTAGCCGAATTTCATCAACGAATTTCAATGCGCATTTAGAAGATTTGCATGAGAAAAAAAGTTTGATGGAAACACCGAAAATCGAAAAAAACCTTTCAAATTGCGCCGTAATGTTTTTTCGCTTGATTAGGGTGTTTTTTCATCTTTTTAAAAAAATTGTTAATGCACTTAACAAGAGATGGAAACGCTTTTTGCGAATAAGTTCTGACGTAGCAAACATTTTAGTCACGTGACTGATCAGCTATTTCCATTCTGCCAGTCAAAACGAGCTGACATGAAAAAACATTTATATAAAAATTATAAGTTAGTCAATTGAATCTAATTCCTGAAGACATATTATCTCTCTAGGGTGGCCTAAATTGTCAGATTAGCAACCTCTTCTTGATTACATTTTCTCTCTAGCTCAGTCTCTTCTTCTACTGTTTACTGATGGCCTTGCCTACAACAATACATTACACTGCCATCTACTGACGAAAGTATGTTGATGCAGCTTCGTTTATTCAATTTAACCAGTTGATAGAAAAATGTCCCTAATTTGTATTTTCTTTAATGCAACATTTCAAAAATTTCACTTTAAAATTCAATTCGACTTTAATGGAAACATGGCTAGTGGTGTGATAATACAACTTAATTCAAGGCATGTAATTAAAAAAATCTTTTAAAGTATAAGGCACCATATTTTGATCCTTCTCCAATGCAGAAACTTAGGTTGACTACTTGGGGTGTCAACAACTACAAGAAACTAGACCTTTTGACACAGTGGCTGTGATAACTCCTGAAAACACTCATAGTGCTGTAAAGCGTTTATTTATATATCATCTTTTGTGTTTTTAAAGTGTGACATCCTTCTTAAGAGTCAGGTGTCCCAACCTTCTCACTGTCTCTCAGCTTCTCTGTTGCTGTATATTAAAGGACTTTCAGAAATATTTCACAACAAAATTGAATCTATCTGATGTATTTGTTTTTTGAATACATGTACACAAGAGAAATACAAATTTTTATACGGTTGTATTTGTAAATAATGTATACATAACGCGCATAATGCGTTGGTGCGCATCAGAGGATACATGCCGACGGAAGAGAAACACTGCTCTTTTGCAAAAAGGAAAGCCTTTTTTATAATGTACATCAGTATATGTTTTTATACTAAAAGGGCAAAAAAAATAATGTTAAAGGTTTCATTGAGTTAGCATGTACAGCAATGTATACAATATTCGCCTGTGGAGAACAAGCTGGTTTTGTTTTTATGCCTTCTCCCTCCTGTACTCCTCTCTCCTGCTGAGCTCAGAGGTTTCACACAAACACAAACCTGCTTTCTTTTTGTTTTGTTGTTCTTGTGTTGGGCCCGAGGTCTTTGCATTCTCTCCAAGTGTGCTGTGTGTGTAAATTTGTGCTACTATGAGTGAGCTTTTGTTTTGTTCTTCTGCTCCACAGAACGTGTCGAATGATTTTCAGAGAAATAAACACAGAAACCAAAAGCAAAGAGAAGCAGAGAAGGAAATGATGCACAGGGTTACACATGAGTTGCAACGATGGGATTAATACAGAAACTGGCAACAAAAATCCACTTATTGAAACTCACATTAATCAGTCATCAGATCAATTATCAGATCATAAACAATGTTGCAATCAGACTAAAACGTTTTGAAAAAGTAAAGGATTACTTTGACATAAAAGTGCATAATACACACATTTTGGAGCCAAAGTGATCCGATGATGACACTGATCAGGCATGACCCAGTGGATTATGTTGCTGATCAGTGAATAATATCGCCCAGATCACATTCTGTGATGCAACCCTGTGTTTTCACGCTGAGTGCTCTGTACTTCCTTCCTAACATCCATCCTGAATATTTACATTTTTCTTCATTCTTCAATCTGAAACTGCCGTTCATGGAGTAGTTTTCAAAGATGCCAAAATAAAAGGCGTTGTTCAAATTGATTGCAGTCGTCATTGGATCCTCCAACTAAAAATTCCACAGGCTGAACAAGAAACTTTTTCTCTGCAGACCTTTTCAGGAAATCGGTTCTTTTTCATCATTTTGCTGTATGTGCCAAAGGCTCACACTGCTTTCAATTGAATGGAAAATGATCCACTACTTAGCTGAAGTTTGTAAACAAGTTAGTGGCCAAAGGAATTATGAAGAAGGCCAAGATCAAAGTGACATTACAGAGTGTAAAAGCAAAGGCAGAAGCGAAGATACAGAGTATAAAGAACAACAAAGTCCACTTAAGGCAGTGTTGAGGGGCGGGAGAATGGGTCAAACAAACTACCTCACTTCTGGTAGTTGTATCCATTTGGTTTCAGTTATTTTGCTCCACCTAATCATGGACCCTTTTTTCTAATTTTGATCAAGTAGTTTTACTGCAACCTTTATACAATGGTGACATGTTTAAAACAGTGTTATGTTTAAGTATGTTGATCTCCTGCCACTGTTCAGGTCACTGATTTTGGAAACATTCCTGTGAGTCATATTTGAGGATTGGAACTATAGAAATATGTGGTTTGAAGGAACTTATATTTTGGCTGCAAATGTGAGACTACATAGCTTCTTTTTAATTACTGCTCCGATTTGCTTAATTTAATGTGTCAGCATTAATTCTGCTTTTGTTTACAATGAACTGCAGATATTAGCTCACCAGTGTGATATTTTTGTTAGTTTTAATGGTTACGTGGGATATATAGAAGCTGCACTATTAAGACTAATGCCATTTTTTCTTTTTGCTGCCTTTTTTAAATGACACCATGCTTTAATGTTATTGTCAAATCCACTCATAGACACACCTTAGAATATCATCTCTGAGATTTCCATAAATACTAATGAAAAACCCTGAAGAAAGCTTCAGCAGTAATTTCTTTACCGTCTGCTTTGGGATCCTAAATACAAATAATAGGATGTCATACAGCAGTGCAGTCAATAATAGGAAACCATGAACATGTTTTTTGTTGGGGTTTTTTAGTTCCCAGAGGTTCAGACGCTGGTTTCAGGCCATCGGCGAATAATGCAACTTTGATCTTAATTTGACGACGTCTCATCCTGAGAGAAATAGGAAGTCATCTGTACCCTCAGGCCGAGCATCACTGGACTAAATCCTTTATCTGCAGTGCAAACATTTCTGTTACATCTGACAGTGTACAGGGTGAATGCAGGGCAGGGAAAATAACACAGAATTATGAAGAAAGCCATTTTCAACATAACCGTATCTACAGCAGTTTGAAACAGGCTTTGATTTCTTGTTGATATGTGGCGCAAGGGCAAAGCCACATTGCACTGATAGCATTAAGAACATGTCCTCACAGAGAGAAATAGAAAACTACCATTTGGAGTATATTTCATAGGACTGAATGTTTTTCAGGCTCTATAGATTTAAATTTGACAACTTTGACTACTAAGAAATTATTCTGTATTTTTCTTTACAGTTGTATAACTCAAAGAAACAAATAATTATGTAAAAACATTAAAAAGTTCAAATTCTTATTTCTGGTGTCTGGTGTCTGGTCAAAAATGTTCTCCTGGTTATTGGCTTGATGGGACAACAAAGCTACGAAAATGAAAAGTTCAATCCAAAATCAAACTCATTCTGGATAAAATAAAAATAAAAATACATACAATCTTGACAATCTACAGCAAAGTGAATGCAATGTGTAAGAGATTTTTTTCCTTCATTAAAAATGTCCAAAGCAACACAAACCCACTTTCAAGATTTTGTAAATTCTCAAAATCCCCTGTCATATTTTGTGCTACGTCTGATAATGTCACCATTTATGATCCATACAAGTGGGACATTGAAGAGTGATTGAATCTACCCAAAATGCCCCAAAACAGCTGTCCACTGTGTTTTATCTCATGCTGTTTCCTGCTTCACCCAGTTCCCACATCCCGCTGATGTCTTCATCATCGTCATGGCGTTCTGATGGCACATGAGTAATCGTATGTGTGAAATTGGTTTTCAGGGAATGTAAAAACAGCCAACGTGCAAATAAGAATGAATGAATAAAAGAGACTTTGGCCCTGGAGCTTTTTGTCAGGCGTTAATTAAGCTTTTTATTCCAGAGAGAATAGTCTGAACTGTCTGTTTGTATTTCTTAAGAATGAAAAACGCACATGATTATTTAAATCAAGGCCTTTTTATCTTCCTTTGTTCCATCTTGTAACTCAAAGCCAATATCGTCACCAAGATGCCAACAGTTGTTCCAGAAACTGCCCTGCTAAGTCAAATCCTTTAAAACAGTTAGAAGAGTTTGAAGCTGCTGTGGAGCAGTTCTGGCCACACTCGCTCAGCATAAACTTCCATTTCCTTCAGCGTATTTTAATTTGATCGTTTTCGCCCGATCCTCACGCTGAGCCCTGGCAGAGTTCAGTCTGGGTCATGCCTCCTTCCTTGTTTGCAGCGTTATCAGCCGAGTGAACCAGTGCCACCCCAGATTAAGCCACGCTCCTCGCTTTCTTCAGCTTACGACGGCGAGGCCAGGCTGCTGAGAGAGAGTGTTTGATCTGTGTTTCAGAGCAGCTGGAGGCCTGGAGAATGGGCTTCAGTGGGTTGGCTCATTAACCAATCTTCACTGAGCGCCGGCTAACCTCAAGCTACACATACACTGCAGAAAGTATTCATTTTAGCATGTCATTACAGTTTTTGCCCTGTGTCAAATTTGCAGATATTCTAAAACAACTGATATTATCTGCATCACAGTAGGGTGCCTCATGAGAACCCTTTTTATTCTATTTCTTTATCATGAAATAATCAAAGGATGAAAGTTGGCAGGATTAGCAGCTTCCCCATCAATCATTCGATATGCCAACTTAACTCTGTTATCAGGTTTTTGACTCGTTTTCCTCACTCAACAGCCCTTTGTCCTTTCACCAACACTAATGGCTGAGCGAGGACATTTCAAAGTCGAACGTCTTTTTTCACAGAGAGGAAAAGATTTCACATGATTGTGTGCCATTTCTCAGCAGGTCCTTTAAGAAAAGAACTTCTTCTGCTTTTTCATACAAAGAGCCACTCTCTTAGAGATTACTTTTCTCTTGGATTATTGGAATAAGAAGCCCATAAAGCTGAGAGTGAGGTATTGACCAGGAGATTCACTGTCTCATGCCTCCTGCTTCAGCTGAAAGGAGAAAAAGAAAAAAGCCTTTTTCTTTCTTTCTTTTTCTTTTTTAAGAATGTTACCTTAAGGGCTGCATGATGAGGAATAAAGTATGTGTAATGCATTGCAGCTTTACTTGAAATATGAATATAAAAAATGTGTGAACACACATTTATAATAATGTGGCTTGTTGTTGGATCAGTGAGGCTGGTTTCTGTGCTATTTATCGAACAAGAGATCACAGAGAAGTGATTTCACCTGTGATTAAATTTCAAACTCATCTGTGTTGTTTGAAGCTGTTTGATTTTTTTAAAAGTGTCTAGCATTGCTACAAGTCAGCTGTTTAACAGTGGTGGTTCTGATTGAATTAGCTCAACTGTTGCACGATTTCTCAGTGACGAACAGGAACATGGTTTTGTTTTTTTTAGAGTTTTGGTATGTTACATGCAACAATTTGATTCATTATCACATACAACAAGTTCAGGTGAAGTTTTTTGTAGGAAAGCAGCCACTGTCCTAGGTCTTAATCTACTTTAATTTGGTCATTAAATAATGCAAGTAAACTAAATGGAAATGTTGTCTTTAAGTTTTATTTCACCTACTTAATTTGCTGTGCTGGTTACTGACATTTATTTCAAGTTGTTGAATGCCATACTGTATCTATAAGAATTTATTTTTCATCTGTTGTGAGTCTAAAACCTTTTTAAAAATATATTTTGTGTTGTTCCTGTTTCTTAAAGTGAGTGTGCCAACTAAGTACTGCATCAATGGTATTTATGGATACTTCTTACCTGTCAGGTGTACCAGGGTTTATCTGTACATGAATTTGCACAGAGTTGGAAGGACTTTTTTGACTTAAAATTAGATAAATCATACACATCCTGTTCTACATGGTGGGGGAAACAAATGATGACCAATATATTTGCTGTGTTGTGTGATCAAGATGTTGTAATCTTTTCATATTTCTTTCTAAAAAAAATTGTGGGTTCACAGAAACATGTTAAGTGACCTTTTGAAAATGAAGGGTGTCATTTCAATAGAGAATAAAAGCAGAACAAGGACTCTGAAAAACAAAATTATCTGTCGCTTCTGGTGTCACATTTTCCACAAGTACCAACCAAGTGTAAATACAGCGAGCTGTTTCATAGCAGAGGATGTTTTTGTACCCTTCAACATGATCCTCGATTATCATAAAGGCACCAGTTGTGGATCCTTGACACCATCGCTGGTTAGAGATTTTAGAAACTCAGTGTTTGCGTTATTCCAAATTCTGTTATGTGAGATTTGTGAGATTGAGATTTATTTTGATGTGAAGACTTGCAGGTTTTGGTTCTTTTTGTAACATGATGTACACAAAGGGGATCCTCACATATTCTATGCAAACAAATGGATATAGAACGCATTGTAATAATGCAATGAATTATGTCAGTGAACGCTTATTATACTTTCTGTATACGCTTTGTATTTATTAATTGAGTTGCAATCTAAACTGTATTAATAAACTGATTTTAAAAAGATGACTTCCACCTGACACAGTGACACTTAATAGTTTTTCCTCCTCCTGCTTCACTGCCACCCCTCAAATACACATGCCTCTGTGTATATAAATATAATTTTATATTCTAATATAATCATATATTTACTTGATCCAGACAAAACTAGTTACAAATATGCAGCTGACAGCTTGCTGGTATTTTTGGCCACAAAACTTAGAAATTCAGTGTTGGACCCGTTTCACTTTTGAGCCAGAGATATCAGAACATAATGATCAATTACTAAGTATCTGACTCTAATTTGATATTGCAGAACCAGATGTGGTTTTGTCACTGCACAGTGGGGGCAAAGGTTACATTGTGGTCCTGGATAGCACTGTAATTAGCTTCTACAAATCTCCACACACAGACTTTTACTTTCAATTCTGTTGCATTAACTATTTTAAAACCTGCATATACCCACAGTTAGCTTTGCTGCCCATTTGTCGCAGTGAAAAAAACTTTTTTCCCTCTCCACCACATCTGTAAATATGATGACAATGGCATCCCCAACTGCAATAACGGTCAATTAATACACTTTATAACATCCATTTTAAAACCACTAAAGTTTGATTTTCATCAAACATTCTACAATATTACTTTGCGGTGTGTGGTGTCCAGGTAGCAACCTCCATGTCTGAGCACGGAGGCCAACCAGGAAGTGCCTTAAGCCTGCAATCCACCGAAAATCCCAGTAGGGGGTGCTAATTTTGGCTGCAAAAAAAATCTGCCCATTCATTTCAGTGCAAAATTTGAAAGCTTCTCACTTGATTTATTAGCTCAGAAAATTTTTTCAGGACAACACTATGGTCTCAATCGCTAGTTAAAAATGATCTTCAAGACAATTTGATGTCAGTAGAAGAAGAAAATAGAAGATAAAGAATCGTATGATTTGGGGCGTTTCTAGCTTTGATTGACAGGTCACTGACCAGGCGAGCCGTCACCAGGAGAGAAGCAGAGCAATGCGTATCCACGGCAACGAGTCAATAAAGTTATATATAACGTTACATAGATATAAAAGAGAACAATTACCAATTTGGTCTCATAACTTTGACCTTTCACACTGTATTTCACTTAATGACAGTTTATTTGAACGTTTTGTTCAGAAAAAATGTCTTGTTCAGTGTTTGGTTGGACTAACAGACACACCAAGGAGTCGCTGCTCAGTTTTCTGAGGTAAGAAAGATACATTTTGTTTTTGTTTTTTGCTAGCCAAAACTAACATCCCAGGTAATGCTCCAATTAATGCTAACATGAGTTAGCAGCGGATTCTCTCAGATGGGTTGCCGGTGTAGAGATGCTGTAGTCAGTGTCGTCAGATCCCTCTCGCTCCTCTACAGTCCAAATATGGTCTGCTCCGCGTATCGGAAACAAGATGGCGACGCAAGATGGAGACGAGTGTAACGCTGAACTCGAGGCTTCCAACGGGCAGTCCACAAACCAATGGGTGAAGTCACAGTGACTATGTCCATTATTTATATACAGTCTATGGTGGTGTCACAGCTTGGGTGGGATGAGGTACACAAATGTTTTCACAATACTACATCCATGTTTTGAAATCACAGCAGGATGACATGTCGTATTGGTCCAGAAGTTGAGAATCTGATTCAACATTTTATTGGGATGTCAGGCTTGATGCTGCCAGATGGTTTGTTACACAGAACACTCCGAGAAGCCATCAATGGATTATTAGCTGCTTGACTTTCTGATTTAGAAATTGCTGTATGTGATCAGAACTGCAATGTATTGTGAGTGAGTAGGCCAACATCAAAATGCAATTTGCAGCAATGTCCGGTTTTCCAAATGTAATCGGAGCAATTGACTGCACACATGTTGCAATAAGAATGAATTAGCATTTGTCGACAGAAAGCACTTTCATTCTGTCTACGTCCAAATGCACAAATTTCATTAACAAAGTAGTGGCTAAATGGCCAGGCTCGAAACATGATTCGTTTATACTGTCTCAGTGCTATGTCAGGAGAAAAAATGCAAGCCGCCGAACTAGCTTCTGGTCAAATTTGTGCCATGAATTATGTAAATATATACATGTTTAATTTTAATGTGTGATGGTTTTCATTTTAAAACATGTTGTGCTTCACGTTGTAAGGGAATAACACCTAACCCTATTGACACTCTTTAACAATCCACAGACGGTACAACAAACACACAACATGGTGCATAGCTGTGCTCACTCTGCTTCATTGCCCTACTTTGAGGAATATGGCTGTGTCTGGATGCATCTGGGGGTCAACTGTTATACCAGCCAGTAAAGGTGTGCAAAAATATCCGGGCCTGTGTCTGTTGCATAATGTGGCTCAAAGGAAAGGTGTTCCCTTACCTCACCTCAGATTTAAGGACTTTCAGGAATATGCTGAAGCAGCTAACGATCTACGTCTTGGTGTGATGCATTGATTATAAGTGAGTATGGCTTCATGTGTGTAATTTAGAGTGTAAAGAAAAGGGCACAAGACTCTTTTCAATTCATTATGTCTATTTGTGTCCTCATGGATGCTGTGCTGGAATCACACACACACACACACACACATGGCTGAGACCATGGCAAAGATGCAGCATATTGATCAGGGTAAGTTTCCCTTTAATGCTAACAGAACACCACAGTTGAATTTCGGACTAGCAACGTTGAAACATAGCACCTAACACTGATAGAAAGAACAACAAGTTAACGGACTGCCAAGTCGTCAGTATTCTGCACTGGTTGTGTGTGTTCATTTGTGTTTATGTGTGTTGTATTGTGTGTGAGAGCAGGTAAACCATCAGCAAAATGCATTAAAGATCCTGAAATTGAAACACCATGCTGAAACATGTGTCTTCCAGTTTAATTTAAGGCATTCATTTCTAGTAAGTCTTATTATTTCTGCACTATTGAGAAAACAGGAAAAAATCCCAATCCCAAAATTGAAAACCCAGGACCTTAAAGAAATGAACAAATATCAAAATAGTCAAGTAAGTCAAGTCATATATAGTTAATGATTATGATTAATATTTTAGTTCATTAGCTTTATTAAAAAAAACATGATATCTCTCTGATAACACATAAATAATTAACTGTGACATCAAAATCTCATATCATGACTTAGTGTGACATAGTTCCCACATTCCCTTACACTGACTAAACCCTACAAACTCAGACAGTGTCTTTAGTCAGGAGCTAACAGGAACTTTTCATAAGAACTTTTCAGCCGAAAAACAACAAACACAGCAGGTGAGTCTGTGCTGCCAGCTTCCATTAATTTTCCATGAGAGTCTGTAACAGGGATGGGTAAGAGACAGGCAGGTGGAGTGGAGAGGAACGTTTAGTTTAATAAAGATGGATAAATAGACAATTCAGTAACCACACCTGAGATTTGCTGTATATTTTTGGGAAATATTGAAATTTTCTGATTTTTTTTTTAACATAATGAAGCATGACTACAAACACACATGACTCAGACTATATTGACGAGGAATGTTTTTGAATTTCACAACAATCTGTCCAAAACAAAAAATACTCGGGACTGGAGTCTTGTGCTTTAACATTTTGAACATACTTTAATAGTTTGGCCAATACACCTGTTACTTGTTGTTCCTCTTGGGGGTTGCTGGGTGGATCATCAAAGCAACTGGCTGCTGCACCTGAGTGATGTGGGTTGCTACAAGTATAAAAGAGCTGTTTTCCCAAGCTTCACTGCAGCCCCCGTGTCTTTAATATGGGGCTACAAATGCTTTTAAGTTGGCAAAACTTTTGTCTTCTTGCTCTGTCATTGTTTTTGAAATATGTCTCTGTCCTCTAACAATAAAGCTGTTTGGTAGCCCTTTATAGGGCACTCATTTAAATTATTGGAAAGTGTTATTGGAGGATATTACAAGACTTAATTTTTAATGTTTCATTTTTATGTTGCAAATCAAGGTCAATTGAGTTATTGTTATTATTATATTATTATTATACTGATTGGTCAGATGCAGTGGCAGTTCTAGATCAATTTTACTGTAGAGGCCAAGGAGGGGCCAGTGTTTAATCAGAGGGGCACATTAAAAAATGGCGAAGAGGATATCTAAGCATTCAGAACCTTTATTTTAGCTTATTTAAAAGTCTCATTTAAGTATATTTGGAAAATACAAAAGCATTGATTGAAACGATTAGACTTATCAACAATAACAATTGTTTTTGTATGACAATGAGATTTCATTTTTGTGTACAATAATTTTTTTTATTTTGAAAGTGCAGTACAGTGAGAATGATCTTTTTTATATGTACACAAACTTTTATTGCACTACTATACTATGTACACATTCTGGGTTTCTTTTGTGTACAATGAGATATTGTTTGAACAAAAATTAGGTAAGAACAGTTCCGTCATTCGTCGTTATAAATTGATCATTTTATTCTTAATTTTAAACAGGGGCCACAGCAGGGGCCAAGGGCTTCTTCACAGGGGCACCTCTGGTCAGATGCCATGGTGTCACTATCTGTGACGTAACCTGATATTGGCTGATTAGCTGGGAGAAAGTAACAACCTCACAAAGAGCGTGTTGCAATGCCAATAGTGTGGTAACTTTGTAGCAATGAACTCCTTTAGCTACCATAAAAAGCAGGCTAACATTAGTCAGAAAGCCGTGCTAATGATTCTGAAAGTTGTATATTAAATGCTTCCTCAAAATTTTTATTGTCATTAACCTCTATTATTGTTGCAATAATCCCTGCAGCCAGGCAGCAGGCATTTCTTCTTCTCTCCTGCTTGAATCATTTCACTCCACAGTTAATTAAAACAAGGACATAAACATGAGCCAAATTCGCTGCAAAGAAACACTACCATCCTGCACATATCGCACTCTTTTGCCACTGAAACTGGCAGCAGGCCTCACAGAAGATACCACAAGCAGCCAATCTTTTCCCATTTTTTTCTCTTTTCCCCCCCTATTGTGGTCAGTGATTTTAGTTTGTGCTGACGCAGCTCTGTGTGATGTTGGTATTTTCTCCCTCTGCGAGCTCCGAGGTGCCAACATTTTCTTCTGCTTCAGGCGGTGTACCCACATGTTCTGATCAAAACCTGTTCCATTTGTTCTCACCCAGAATGCACTGGGAGGAATCACATGAATCATAAGCAGTGGTTACACAGTAGTTGTATTCTCATAAGGGAACAATAGTCACATTCATGCATGAGTTAATAACAACCAAACGATGTGAAGAGGGCGAACGTCTATTAAAAGGGCATTGTTGCAACTAATGTTTCATTCACAGTCACTTTATGAGCCGTGAAGGGCGTCTTTGTCCTGAATCTCTGTGAATTTCTGATTATAGTGCATGCATGCATACAATCTTTTGGAAAGGTTGAAGACTACTCATCTTGGAGCAGTTTAATAAAGCAACACACTTTGTTGTAGTTGCATTACTGAGGATACTTACCATTTCAGTCTCTTTAGCTCCTCGTTTTAGTTGGATTGTAAATATATCACATTTTATCCCCTGTACCAAATCAAACCGTTAATTTTGTTGCACCTTTACCTGGAGGCATTAACGGAGCACATTCAGGCCTTGACTCTCAAACTTTGTTTGTTGACATGATTAATGAAAAGGGGCTGTAAACAGCAGGAGGTGTGCAGTTCAAGCTGTGGACTAATTAGCTGTTCAGTGATTGAAAGCTGGTGTACGGGAGCGAGTCTTCCTGTACACCGGAGAGAAAGCTGCAGTTTTGTAAGTCTTCTGCAGTTGTTTAGCAACAAAACGGTGGATTAGGCTGCACAAGCTGTTAAAACTATTTTAATGGTCATTTTATGCCCTTTAAACAGCCGGACTGTTTTAGTTAGGGAGATAGGATCAATAGAACTGTGCAGGGCTAATTAGCGATGTGTTTTGTGTTCGGCTGAATCTTAATGAAAGATGTGGTTCACATGGGATGAGGAATATAATATCAGAAATGTGTTCTTATTTATCTTATGCAACAAACTCTTCCTCAGTGTTCTAACAATACAAATTGATTCACTTTTTTAACTGATGCATTATAAAATGACATTACTGATCCGATGAAAAGTGCAAAACCAATAATGTCTTAGTCCGTCTCTTAGTGCTTTGACTGCCGTACTATGACTGCGACACTTGACCAATGCGAGTAGGAACCAATGCGCCTGAAGCGCATTGGTTCCTACTCAAGACATAAATATTTAAATAAAACGCCCCACTAAGGTAAAACTTAGAAATTAGCTCTGGCATATTCTACAGCAGCATTGTCGTTTTGGGCAAATATTATTCAGACAGGAGAAAGAGGGCATTTGAGGGGACAATGTATGTGGGGAAAAAGAAACAGTGTGTGTGTGTGTGTGTGTGTGTGTGTGTGTGTGCGTGTGTGTGTGTGTGTTCATGGTCATGATGTCACCAAGGGTGACAGTGAGGCTCATTCCTGTATTCTTAATAGTTTTGTGAACAATGGAGCTCTGTGGCAAGAAACCCACAAATTTGTTGGAAGATACATTCATCATTGTTTTTCTGTTTTTTGTTTTTCATTGACAATTAGAAAACTGTCACTTTATACTATTTTGCTAATTAATCTTAAATTATTTTGTGCCGGTATCTAGCTATTTAGGGCACAAAATGTGTCCATTCCTTCCTTAGTTTGGTTTGTTTTATACCAAAGCAAAGTCATAACTTGGTGTTCCTATGTCCCTGGAATAAAAAGCAACCTCTCTACTTTCTCTTTCCTTGAAAAAACTTAAATATTGCAATGATTTAAAAAACTTTTTCACCATAAACCACTAACCTTTTGAAATTTAACCATGACCATTCTTCAGAGGAAGAACCCAGACTGAACTGTAAACTTTTTAATTATAGGCTGATATTCAGGAAAGCTTTGCTGCTCTGTTGGGCTGTAAAGAGAAACAAAAGATATAAAGGGAGAGAAAACGAGTGGGTGAGAGTGTGAGGGTGAGAATGTGAGACCGCCGGGAGCTGTAAGACTGATGATATCCACTGAGGCTTCCTGCCTTGTTGGGATGTAAACAGAGAGAGACAAAGGAGCCTTTTAATATCAACAGACATTAACATGCAGCTCATATCAACACTGTGTGTACAGATATGATTTAGAGGACATACAGTTATGTCTTGCATTAAAATATGTCTATGAAATCAGATTTCTGATTCCCTTATAAAATACAGGACACGTATTTTTGCATCATAACCAATGTATTTACTGTCAGTTTTCAAGGATACATTTAACTTGGGCTATGTGGACAAATATAACAATTCATTGTGTGTGCTTGCTGAATCACAACTTTATTTAGGATTATGGGTGGTTATATGGTAGTCTGACTCACCAGATATACTCTTAGTATTTGAGAATTGGGGGTTGTGGGCAGTGTATTTTTAGAGGGAGATAGCAGGTCAACAATAAATGCCAAATAGAAGTGGTGTACATCATCTGAATACTGTGAACCTGAAGATTAGGGCCTCGGGGCAATCGCACCGAGCACTGGTCCCATACAGCAATAGCTGTATGGGACCAGTGCTGAACTACTGTTATACTGTGGATTTTTTCTTCTTCCTCTTCTGGACGCAATTTCATCCCGCTACTAGTCCTACAACTTGAATAGTTGCAGGACAAATTATACATCAAAACGTGCGGTTTGATCGGGATCGGTGTGCTATTATTTTTCTCTACAGAATACAAATTTTTCGCGAAGTAAGTTGCGAAAAACTGCCCAAAATTTTGCTTTGAAATGAATGGGACGGCCAAAAGAAAATGAGCGAAAAAAGAACAATAATTGGAGATTTTCAAACGTCTACTTCTCCGGCATAATTTCAGCTAGAGACTCCATTTAAACTTTAAACAGTAGACACAAGTCTTGTGTGTTGGTGTATTACTCCACATTTCGATAGGCCATAGAGTTTTTTATCAATCCCTGTTCAATGACCATGATCATTTTTGTAGAAATTCTGAGATTATAATGGGTGTGTATTGCACGGAATGTTCGTGTCACAGTGTGTGATGTCATCGCTCAGAGTGTAGAGGGAGAGAAAACATTGTCAAAACATAAATTTGAAAACTGTGCTCCAGGCCGCAAATTCAACTCTACAGAAATAATTTATACATAGAAACGTAGGAAAATTTGTCTTCTCACTCACAATCCTCTGGTAAAGCTGAGTTATAGTTTGGGCGTAGGACGCACAGATGTGCCACCAACACGCACCAACAGCCTCATTGGCTCCTATATTAGAAAACGCAGGAAGATTTCTGAATAAGGGAAATTTAACAGTTTTTTTAGATCGCTCTAACAAAGCTATTTTTTCATTTTTCTTTAAAAAAAAAAAATATGTAGACGTTCAGGAAGAACTCAGGATGCTCAAAGTGAAGTCGGATCAATGATAGGTATTATGGTTTTGCCAAAAATGCTTTCTGTTCGAGGCCAGAAATTCCAGTCCACCTCTGGCTGCTGTCACTCTTTCGGAACATTAACAGGTGTCAGTTAGTTCTGTTGATTGCTTTGATCTGATTTCCTTTGATCTTTGATGTGATTACAGTTACAGATACACACACACATACGCACTAAAGTGCGCACACTCCTCACACATGCATACACATGCTTCATACACGCACGCACACACACACACACACACACACACACACAGGTAACTTTATGCGATTTTCGCTACACACACACACAGGTAACTTTATGTGATTTTAATTACACACACACACATACACACACAGGTAACTTTATGCGATTTTCGCTATTCACACACACACACACACACACACACACACACACACACACATTTTGAGGTTAAAGGGCATAGTTTGAAATCTCTGAAGACTCTCATCATAGTGTACACACACCGGCAGTAGCCCCCGTGGCCCTTTCAGAATTTCCCCAGAGGAAATTTTCTAGTTTAAGATGCACCACTGTGTGTCAAGTTGTTCTGGTCAAAAACTTGACTTAACTAATAATTTAGATAAGCCCATTAAGGTGTATAATGTTTCGAAACGTAATGCTTGGCTTTTGGATGTCTTTTCCCTATTCCCTTCTATTCCCATGCTTAACTATATCCCATAAGTTAAGTAGCAATATTTGGGGTGATACAATTCATGAATGGATAAAATTGGTCAAAATCTTTTTTTTTTTATCTATAATATTATTATTAGCTATTAATATATTAGCTTTGGAACAACACAGAAAATCAATATTTTGATTTGGTTTCAAAATCTTAAGATGTTTTGGAGATTTTCTGATTTTTCTTCAATTGGATCACAAGCATATCTGTTTTCTAAACCGCTAAGAAACCCCCTTATTGTCAATATACATAGGAAAGCTACACATCCTCTGAATGCTCTAGATCTCTAGTTGTTGTTTTTTTCCCCACGATTTTGTAACCCATTTATTTATCACCCAATTTTTCCTATATCATGATCCGTCCCTTGTCCCTGTCAGTCTGGGGAGAGCCCTGAACTGGACTCATGCTCCCACACCGACCACTGGAGACATGGAGGTGGGGACACGCCTCCAACGCCCACACAGAAGGTCATTGTATACAGTGAGGTCAGGTTGTAAGGCCGGCTTAAATTGTCTTGTTCAGCATTAGGTTGTTTAAATACTGAAAGGTGTCCACTGCTATTTTGAAATACAGATGCACCATGCTAAGTAGAGACTTGAGGCTTCAAACCAATGTGTGATGTCACACTGACTACGTCCACCTCTTTTGTACAGTCTGTGGTCTGTACTGCAGGCAGCAGCCGGTTAGTTTACCTGCCTCTGTCCAATGCATAAGAAAGTCTCAACAAGATCTCCAACCTAAATGACAGAACAGACCGTTTGTCAGTACCACCCATAACAACACGTTTGAATTTGTCAAAATGACCTATACAATAAGCGTTCCGGGGCTTCCGGTACAGCAAAGGATTCTAAAAATAGCACACACTGCATTATACACGTACGGTTCACGGTTATAAAAAAGGCTGTAGTTACGGTGAATTAAGCCTACAAAACTCTTGACCTAGGTTTATGACACAAATTTGCTGGTTAGGTATTATAAAAAGTAAATAAATGTACATAAATGCCAGAAGTGAAGTAGGGTATTGAGAGCCGCGAAGGTTACATAAAAAGTGTAAGTGACATAAAATGTTGTTTAGCTTTGTTTTCTCATGGGACATGAACCCTGTCCTCCTGGGTGAAAGTCCGCCGTTTCAATCCATCTACCTCCCCTCCCTCCTGCCCTGAGTATGACATCCGCCATTTAAACTCGGAAGACAGTCTAAAACGTAAACATTCGTCATATTTTGTCATATTTTTTCATATTCGTTTCATATTTTGCTGCCTGTACAAACGCACACATATTGTTGTTTTTGCGGGGGAGAAGAGTCTCTGAAGTTTACATTGAAAAAGTAAAGCTTTTAAAAGATATTCATTACCCGTCTGCTTAAGCCACCACAAGCTCTATCACTTCTGAGAGTTGTGGGAGGGAAAAAAAAAACATTTCATGTGCTTTTAAAAACTCCCGTCACTGTGCTATTAGACTGTCAGCCAATAAAGCATCAGGGAAGTGAGACATTCATCATCAGTTTTCTACAAGGTCGAAGTAAAGCTTTCAAACTCTCTGTGAACAGCTCAGGAACAATATAAATGGATAGCTTTACTTTTATTCACTTGATACAGACTTAATTATGCTGCCAAATCAGATTGAAGAGAATAATTACTGAAAACACTTTAGTATTCTCTATCAAACGTCCCTGCCCATCATATTGTTTGATGGGAACTTTATATTGGTATTTAGATGTTGTTTGTTGCTCCGCTAAAAGACAAAAACAAAGAAGTAAATATCTGCAGTTTCTGTGTCACATAATTCAAAGTAGTGGAAGCACAAGGCAAAAGTAGAAAAAACACATAGCACAGAAATACTGCTAATGGAACTCAGTGAACAGGAGACATAAAGCCAGTTTAATGGAGCAATTTTCATTAAAAAGAGAAGATTTTCTCTGTCCTCTTTTTGTTAGACATCACTGAAAAGAACCCTTTTCTCATCTGAATGGCAGCTCTGTTCTTTCTTTCGAAAAGAGCTGACAGAGCTATTAATGTGATGTCTCCATCTTGGCTTGTTGTTATGAAATGTACTGTATGTTGGTTCAAAGTGCCAGTTCTTCAATATTCCCTGCATAGAATATTTTAAATGTTTATTCCTAGTGTTAAAGCTCCAAGTGTCTTGTCACACTTTGGAAGAAAAGGCATCTGATTTACTTTCATTTATAGCATTTTACTTCCACATTGGTATGCTGATATCAACAATAAGTGTGTCATGAACCACCAATAGGAATATATGTCAGTAGTTTACATTTTATTGCAGGAATTAAAATGATTAAATATCTCACAGACTCCTTCAGGATGTTTAACCTGTCGGCTGTGTCACCAGCTGCAGAGTCATCTGGAGCAGGGAGGGAGTCTGTGTCATGCTCAAGGACACTTCAGCAGTGCAGACTCCTGCTGCCTTTTGCAAGGGCAGGACAAAACAAATGTTGATTAAAAAAAATTATCATACGCACAATCACAATGTCACCATCAAAGATGCTAGTTTATTGATACATAAACCTGAATCATTGTATTCAGAAGGAAGTCTAGCTAAGGAATAAAAAGTTAGTTCTCAGTGAAGTGAAGAACGAGACAGCTTTGTGCAACAGATGAATAAAGACTTTCTATGTTTGTGCCTCAGATTTAACCTGGCTCTCACACAGATACGATTACTCCCATGCTGATATAGAATGACAAGAAATGGCAGAGTTGTAAGCATGACCTGTGGGCTAAAAACAGCAGTCCACAAAGCTGTAAATGATACAGTCTTTTATCAAACACTTTACAACACTGTATAAAGTGAAGAGGCAGGTTAAATATGCAATAGGAAGCAAATATACCTTGTGTTCTTCATAGAAAATCCGTAAAAAATCAAGGTGTGTGTGTGTGTGTGTGTCTAGGGCATAGTCAGACTGACCTAAGATTCCGTGCCTTGCGCATGGCACGAAGGTATGCGTCCTCGATATTGAAGATTCATGTTTTGATTTTTCAAAATATCATTACTTACGTAGGACATGTTGCGGCATTGCACTGTTTCCGATCGGACGCCTTTTAGGGGAGCTCCGCCCCATTGTGTGATAGGCCTACACTTGGTCAGTAACCCAATTCGCTGTGGATTTCCACGCCTGACTCATCTGTAAGTCTATTTAGCCTACCTATTTTCGGTGATTTAAAGTGCGCTATCGTTTCCAGCGAATATCACTGTTCAATGTGTATGTGCTGGATGGTGTGCGTACCTTATAAAAAGTAAGTGTTTTATGGAGTTGCAGACGTTGTTGTGGTCTGCATGTAATGTGCAAATTCTGTTATTCACGATTAGCATACTAAGCGGAGATTTAGCTTTATTCACTTCTTATGTTGCATTAATATGAAATTCAGGGATGACATTCATGTTGCTTAGTGTAATGCCAATAATCATTTGATATATGATACTTACATGCAATGTAGTATATCAGCTAATTGGGTTCATGTTAATGTACTTTTAGTGCAGCAGACTGCATAATGTGCTATGTCATGATTAGCATGCTAACGAATACATACTTCCTACGGGCACTGCACTAGTCCAACCTAAACGACAGAATAGACCATTTGTCTATCGGGGCACGGTGGCGCAGTTGGTATCGCTCTCACGCCTTTCTGTGTGGAGTTTGCATGTTCAGGGACCTCTCACAAAAACATGCATTGATCCTGGTCGCTATAGAACCTCCCTCTGGTCGGTCGGGGCGCCTGATGGGGGGGAGAGGAACCGGTGGGAATAACGTGATCCTCCCACGCGCTACGTCCCACCGGGGAATCTCCCCCTGTCAGGTGTCAAGAAGCGGTCTGCTAACTCCGCATGTATCGGAGGAAGCATGTGGCAGTTCAGGGCTCTCCCCAGACCGACAGGGACAAGGTAGCACCCAGGATCATGAAATAGGACAAACTGGGTGATAAATAAAATGGGTTACAAAAATCGTGGGATAAAAATTTAGGAAAGAAAAAAAAAAAAAAAGAATAGACCATTTGTCAATACCACCCATAGCAACACATATGAGCGTTTGTCAAAATGACCCAATACGAGCGTTACAGAGCGGAGCACACACGTCATAATACAGGTACATCTCAATGAATTAGAATATCATAGAAAAGTTTATTTATTTCAGTAATTCAATTCAAAAGGTGGAAATAACACATTATATAGATCCATTACACACAGAATGAAACATTTCATAACTTCTAATTATAATGATTATGGTTTACATTTAATGAAGACCTAAAATTCAGTGTATACTATATACAATATTACAAAAGACCAATTTTAAAAACTATTTACTAGTTTAATATGGAAATGTTGGCCTCGGAAAAGTATGTCCATCTATATGCACTCAATACTTGGTTGGGGCTATTTGACTTGAACTACTGGAAATTGACTTTTCCATGATATTCTAATTTATTGAGATGCATGTGCATATAGGTTGTAAAAGAGGCTGCAGTTTCTTGAATTTAGGCGACAAAAACACTGATCTACGTTAAGGGCAAAAAACGTCCTGGTAAGGCATTATAAAGGCAGTTTAAACAGTAAATACATGTACATAAATGGCGGAAGTGAAGTAGTTATGAGGATGATGTGACTACCATAAGTTACTTAAAAAAAACACCTTTACTTTTGTTTTCCCAAGGGATACAAGCCCCATTCTCTCATTGCCTCACTGTTCAGTAAACGTGTTGCACCTGCTAAGTTGGAATAAATGCACTCAAAGAGCTCAGTCCACTTTCAGTCTGAGCAGAGGTCTAATTAACCACGATTAACTGTGGAAACCTGTGAGCTTGCGTAATAAGGGGGTCTGTAGTTTCCCTGCAGTGTTTTGCATGTTTGGTCGTATGCTATTAATTCCTATTTCGAGCACACAAAAAAAGACTACTTTTTTGCACTTGGGGTCTTCTCCACACATGTGTACACATGAACATGCGATCGTTCATTAATGTCTCTGTATGTCTTCATCTGTCTGAGTATGTGTGCACATCAACGTGTATCTGAAAGTGTGTTTGTGTGTGAACGCCTGAGTGTGTTGTCAGCGCCTCAAACTGACAGCTGAACTATCCACCCAGCATTAATTGAGTTCACACACACATTAGGTTGCTCTGGGGAGGGAAAAAAATAACAGAGAAAAAAAAAAGCAAACACCCTTCACACCATAATTTGTTTCCCTGTGTCGCCTCCTGACACTGCGAAGATTGAGGCAGAATATTAGCGAGAGATTACGTCGAATTTAGAAAAGTTGTTTTGCCCATGTCGAGCGCTCGGACTGACAGGCGAGGATGAGCTGTTGGAGTGTTTATCAGCTGCTGTCGTGAAGCTCCGGAGGGGCTCTGATACAGACGGCCATGTTTGTGTTGGAGGGAAGAAACTTCTGGAACAGAGTGGACAGAGACTGAGGGTGGAGGAAAAGAGACAATCTGCTAATTAATTCATACAGATAGAGGATGAATGAATGAAAGTATAAAGGCTGGACCGGGGAAGAGCAGGGGAGAGATGAGAGGAGGGAGGGAAAGCAGAGGTATGGAGTAAGTTATGACTGCGTGAGTGAGTGAGTGAGTGAGTGAGTGAGTGAGTGAGTGAGTGAGTGAGTGAGTGAGTGAATAAATGAGTGAGTGAGTGAGTAAATGAGTGAATAAATGAGTGAGTGAGTGAGTGAGTGAGTGAGTGAGTAAATGAGCAAGTGAATAAATGAGTGAGTGAGTGAGTGAGTGAATAAATGAGTGAGTGAGTGAGAGAGAGAGAGTGAGTGAGTAAATGAGTGAGTGAATAAATGAGCGAGTGAGTGAGTAAATGAGTGAGTGAGTGAGTGAGTGAGTGAATAAATGAGTGAGTAAATAAGTGAGTGAGTGAGTGAGTGAGTGAGTGAGTAAATGAGTGAGTGAGTAAATGAGTGAATAAATGAGTGAGTGAGTGAGTGAGTGAGTGAGTGAGTAAATGAGCAAGTGAATAAATGAGTGAGTGAGTGAGTGAGTAAATGAGTGAGTGAGTGAGTGAGTGAATAAATGAGTGAGTGAGAGAGAGAGAGTGAGTGAGTAAATGAGTGAGTGAATAAATGAGCGAGTGAGTGAGTAAATGAGTGAGTGAGTGAGTGAGTGAGTGAGTGAGTGAGTGAGTGAGTGAGTGAGTGAATAAATGAGTGAGTAAATAAGTGAGTGAGTGAGTGAGTGAGTGAGTGAGTGAGTGAGTGAGTGAGTGAGTGAGTGAGTGAGTGAAAGAAAGAAAGAAAGAAAGAAGGGAGCAAGAAACAAGTGAGTAAAGAGGAGGCTTGAAGGTGCAAGTGAGGGATGAAGGGAGTGGGGGCTGACGGTAAGGAGTAAGAAATGGGATGGGGAAGTGAATGAAGGAGTTAGGGAGCCAGTCAGTGAAAGAGGGATGGATGGATGGTGAGTTAGTGAGTGAATGATATCATTCTTGATGTTTTCGTTACAGGCAGTTTACTGTCACTTTAAGAAAGAGAGCTTTTCCTTGCCAAGAGACAGCTTTGAAGCAAATTCAGTTAGTTGAGGCTCAATTAAGGACTGAGCCAAATGTCTTTTTTTTTTACTGTTGTATAGTTTACTGATTAGGAAAACTTAACTTTGAACACTCTTGTAAGAAGATTTGACAAAACTGTGGATTAAAGAACTTTGTTATATCCCTTTTTAGTAAATCCAGGGTCTTTTGTGCTTCAACCCAATACAGTTAATATTGTGAAACACTCACAGTTTGGTTAGGTAAATGTATGTAAAGCACCAAACCTAATCAAGTGTTGTAGTTGTGTTTATTAAAAGATCATGGTTTTAGTTTAAATAAATATAATTTGATATGTAATGTTGTTAGGTTTAGGCAACAAAAGTACATGGTTAGGTGTCATAAAATATCCTGGTTTCAGTTCAAATGAGTCCATTTGTACACAGATCACTATTAGGTGAAAGGCTTGCATTGTTTCGAGCCCTCCATCCACGTCATGCACAGACACAGAAACTTTGTTAAAACAAACATTTTTACCTGTCACATAATTTGTGCAGTAAAATCCCCTCTATCTACTCCTATGTTCTCTACTTCTTTGAAACACACATTTCTGCTGAAATCGTACTATTTACAACACTTTTGACACCTTAACATCTTATGCATCTTGGTGGAGGCGTGCAAGAAAAACAGGAATCTGAATGAATAGTTTATAAACAAATGATCATTTTCAAGTGTTGCTTTAAGGCCTTATGCAGACAATAGATCATCTGGATCACAGTTGATAACACAGTTGTGATCTTCTCTCTCTGCAGTGATGGAGGAGGGAGGGTGTGCTTTAGGAGGATTGTTTGTCCCAGGATACGCAGTGAAAGAAATTCACAATTACACTGCGAGTTGCAAGCTGAATGAAGTGTCTCTGAGTTTGTTTAGAAAACCAAACATCATTTTCATTCCATCTCTCAGGGTGATCCCACTCCAGCCTCCATGGACTTTCTACCAGCTGCATTTATTCTTCTCTCACACCTTCCTTGCTGTTCACAATAATTACAAATAGACACATAACATAATTTTCTCCCTGCAGCCGATGCGGCCTACAGTGGCAGATTAAATTCTAAAGCAGAGCACATAAGAGCTTGTATTAATAGTTTTTTCTCGTTTAATATTTGCATTTTAGAACAGCTTATTTTGCAAAACTTCTTTTTCAGTTGCATTAGGAGAGGAGTGGACAAGGCAATATCATGTCGCCCTTTATTGTGGACTCATGGCAGATTTAAATAGAATGGATACTGGAGTCTGGTATATTGAAAATGGTTTAATTGAGGTAGAAAGACACCAAAAGTTTGCAGGATTAAAACACTTTGGAGCTGGTGGAGATGCATCAAGAGTTTGTCCTGGTCACACTTGTGCTTGGACAAACCAGAATCACCAAGTCTTTAAAACTCATGCTGGCACACATACACATGCAGTGTGAGAGCTAGTACAGCTGAAAGCAGAGCTGCCCAGAGAGCAGTTAGAAGATGTGTAATCAAGACAGAGGTTGGCTTAACAGCTCAATTAGCAGCCGTAATTAAAACACTCGCTCAAAGACAGATAGCATGGATCTCTGTCTTTCCCTCGCTTACACACACTGAGAAAAAAGAACCGTTGCACACAGGGGCTTGTGAAGAACAGTAGAAATAATGTACAGACATTATTTCTGCACACACACACATACACACACACTGAGAAAATGATGCTCTTTCATGTTTTCAGTAATGACTGAATCCAGGGGAAAGCTACTCATGCATGTAATTATTAATCAGCACCACCAACAAACTTGACTTCATCAGCTTATCTGCTGCTGCTGCCGTGAGAATACTTCCTGTCTTTGGTTCTGACGCTCACAGGGACCTGAAACATATGTTTTGAATCCCGTCTCAGTATCAGTTTGAAGGAGAGGGAGGGTGTGTGCTTGATTCTTAGTGACTCTACTGCTTGTTTAGTGAGAAGAGGTTAACGAGGAGATTAACCACTGAGGGGTCATTATAAATTTCCCTTGTGCTCACTTTTGTGGTTTCATCATTGTTTTAAAGAACCTCCAAACATGAAAAACTACAGTTCCTCTGACGGCCACTTGAGGCTGGCTCCAAATGTGAGTCAATCCCCATGGACCCCCATGTTAAAATGCTGAAATTTACAGCAGAAATAAACAAGTTTATAGCTATTTTTTCCCAGTGAATTTCTGATATTACTCAGGTTGAGAAAGACAATTTGCCTTCCTGCTGTCTATACCTGTTAAGTTTGAGAGTTATGTATAACTTATAAATATATTGATTTATCCAGTTGCTAAGGTTTTTCAGGTATATGTGGCGTTAACCTTTCAGACTACAAGAGTACAGGGCTGAGGATGTGCTGGTATCAAGTGGTAGTAAAGTAATTCAAGTTTCAAAATATGAAGCTATAGGCTACTTGTGTTGATATGCATATCATTTGTACATAAATGGTAAAAACATCTGTCATCTCTTATGTATGTTGCTAAGAGAGACTGCTAAGAGAGTGTGACAGGTTTGTTTTGTTTTTGTCTTTTTAATAAAAGCTTAAAATATAAGCATACAAAAGATTTTTCTGAACAGGATGGATTCCAGGAATATTTTAAAGGGATGTTGTTGGCTTAATTAAAGCAGGCAGGTAGTCTTCTCTTTGGCAGATTGCATTATGTTTAGTTACAGGAGTTGATTTCTCCATTTAAACTTTTATTCATATTATATCAATCATTGAAGTTAAACTCATAACTAGAGAATAGCTGACAATATAGTAAAATAATCACTTTTAGGAGATATTCTAATTGTTGACAAATTGTGTAAATGTCCTTTAATCTGTTTACAACTATATTTTAGTGACTGTCACACCTATTATTAGCATGGACCACCTTTCAAACTGTCCCCAGGTCCATGTAATGGATCGTGTCGTATTCAGTGAGGCGATAGTTTTTAGTTTTGCCGTTGGAATTTCTAACACAACTTTTCATTTTTTCAATTCCGAGCAGAGCAGTAAGTAACAGAGCATTTAGCAAATGTATTTTGCTTCAGGCTCCTTTGATCCTCCACATTGAACCTCTGTGGTTTTCTGCAGTCAGAGGTGGGTGGATAAGTCACCAGAACCTGTGATGTGATTTCATTACAGCGTAATAATCCTTTACAGCTTGTCCCGTCCCACACGTAACAACAATAAATCTAATAAACAAGAGTGTTCAGAGCTGAGGGAAAACGAGCACAAACAGCCACTGAGAAAAACATTTTTATTTCTCTTGTCACTTTTTACTGTATCTTCTTGTTGCTTTATGGCTTTTCCCACAGTATTTATGTTCCATTGTCCAACTCAGTAGAGTTTTTATCATCTTGATTTGTTGTTGTTGCTTGTTCTGTTTTATTTCTTCCTTTAGTTTTTTCTTTGTTTGTGAAGTCCTGTAAAAAGGATCTTGTTTTTTGTCTGGTTGTGTTTTTCAAACAGGCTCCATGTCTAAATTAATGATTGTCACTTTCTGATTTGTCACTACACTTTTAAATAGTGGAGAGCTGATGAATAGGCACTGAAAGCAGTTCAACTGTCAGTTGACAACCCTGCTACAACCCTGTATGTTTTATAAGGGTTTATTGACTACACCAGCTTGGGCAGGGTGGATGGTGAAAGTAGAGACTGTACTGATGAATTCTGAACCCCAAAGAAAACCTTGGTTAAGATAGAAAAGTAAAAAGTGAGGAGCGGTATGGTGAGAAAAGGCACACATTTTTTGGTTGTTGTTTTGTTTTACAAGTGGCACTCCAAACTCATTAATTTGATTTATTGTCATATCCCATTCAGACATTTTTTAAATATTCAAATTAAATACCAATACATTTCATTTTGAAATGCCAAAGTGATGAGTTTGAGGAGCTGAATAACCTGAGCTGTGAGAGGGAGTGAAACCTCTGTACTAAGTGTCTTAAGTGTCACTTTAAGAAAAACAGAGCCATAAATCAACCAAGCAGAAGATATTGGAGAAGCTGACAGCCGCTCATGTAATGGAGAAGAAGCCAGTCCTGCAGGTAGCTCCATATTAACATGGTTCCTGCTAATTGGCAGTTTAGTACTTGTTAACAAATTACAGTGAGCCTTATCACATTAACTATGAGTGTGGATGACGGAACTCAGTCAATAAACATGATGAGCTCTGAGTAGGTATCAATACTCCACTAGACCTCCTGTACTGTGCGCCTGCCAGATTCTACTGCATTTGGCTGAAACAGTTCTTGAAAACTGCAACTGTCTGTGAGGGATTCTGTGATCCTGTTTACACTTGGTTTTAAAATAAGCGTTTACACCTGTGTGTATCATGCATCTCCAAGGGTGTCCAGCCAACCAATTGTGTTCAGATCTACCCCACTTCTGCTAGACGGTACAATTGCCCTTCACACTTTTATTACATTGGATTACAACAACAACTCAAGTCTCTAGTAGCTATCTTGCTAGCAATACCCTTGTCAACAGCCAAGTTATGATTGAGTTCTCAATTTTTCTTTGGACTGAAACTTCATTTTTACGACTGTTGGCACTCAACAAAGTCAACAAAACAACCACCACTCTTCCTGCATTGATGATGTATTTTACTGTCAAGTCCTTGTCTAGGACGCATCAAGATGCAGAAGAGCAGTGTTTACATTACATGTTAGGTGACCATGACTAAACCGAGGTATTGTTGGAAGAGGTAGGTCTTCAGCCTGTGGCGGAAGATGTACAGGCTGTCTGAGGTCCTGATGTTGGTGGGGAGCTTGTTCCACCATTTGGGTGCCAAGACAGAGAAAAGTCTGGAAGTGGTTTTGAGGCGAGTTGATCCACGGAGGGTGGGGGTTGCCAGCTGTTCGGCTGATGTACAGCGGAGAGGACGGGCAGGGTTGTAGGGTTTGATAAGGTCCTGGATGTAAGTAGGACCTGAACCATTAGAAGCGGAGTATGCCAGAGCTAGAGTCTTGAAGCGCATCCGCGCAGCCACCGGTAGCAAGTGAAGGGAGCGGAGGAATGGTGTTGTGTATGAAAATTTGGGAAGAATGAAGACCAATCCAGCAGCTGCATTCTGGATGAGTTGCAGAGGTCGGATGGCTTTGGCAGTCTGACCTGCCATGACGGAGTTGCAGTAGCCCAGGTGTGAGATGACAAGCGCCTGGACCAGGACCTGAGCTGCCTTCTGAGTGAGAAACGGGGGGATTCCTCGGATGTTATGCAGCAAGAATCTGCAAGATCTGGTGGTGGCTGTGATGTTTGTGGAGAGGGTCAGTTGGTTGTCAAGAGTCACGCTGAGGTTTTTGGCGGTTTTTGTGGAGACAACCACTGTGTTCTGGACAGTGATGTGGAGCTCAGTGGTGGGAGAGCCCTTGATTGCTTTTAAAACTGGGAATTGAACAGCTGGCTTAACCAAATTATATATATTTTTAAAGCATACACATTTTAACGCTTATCTCTAATCATGTCCAGCCATGCAGACAGCTTTCCTTTTATTTAACAAAAGTTGGAGAAATTAGAGCAAGAGGAACAGGATTAACAGGCAAGAGATAAAAAGTAGAGTGAGGGTGGGAGGTAGAAACAAAGTCGAGGTGAAGAGAGGAGAGAAGAGGTGAAACGTGTTCTAATAAGATGCTGCTGACTCACATCATGCAGCGGATTAATAATCAGCTCTGGATGGCCTAATTGAGAAATCTCATTGTCTTAAATAAGCAAGGAATGGCCAGCGGCCAAGGACACTAGAGGAAGAGCAATTTCCTATTTCCTGCAGCAGTGTTTTCATCAGTTATTAAGCTGCATTGATCTTTTCTTTCAGTGTACCATATGGGAGTTTGAAACATTTCGAACAAATAAAGTGTGAGGAAGCAGCAGTTTAAAGCTCAGAGGAGTGACTTTGTGAGTGGAAAGGTTGATGGGTTTACACACATAATTCACTAGCTGTAGGTGTTGTTACCTTCTGTTTGGATATTTTCAGCAACTTCTCTTTTTGTTTCAGCAACCTAAAATCCACAGTAAATTTCAGATTTTGATTTTACTCCCTAAAAATAAAAAAGTAAGATCTTAAGGAGTCACTATGCAACACTAATGTGATCATTTATTGAGCTATTATAGGCCATTTTCAACCAAGGCATTTTGAGGGCTGGTCCGTAGCCGGTGAGTTTTGATAGCCAAAGAATCGGCTCTCAGCCACGAAAACTGGTTCCAGAGTGGCACCAACTCTTCGTTGGTCGCAAACCATGAACCGTTTAGGTCAGGGGCTGAAATGACATTACTAAAAACACAGAGCCTCACTATGGATACAAAATGAAAGCAGTGGTCCGTGGAGGAGACCATCTGTCACCTAGCTGCCCATGTAGGCTCACAAAGCAAGGAGAAACATTTGTAGAGAGACGACATAGTCGCCATTGTTGTAACTATGCTTGAAGTCGGCGTTTCTGGGAAAGCGGTAATGCAGACGTATAACATGGCTCTCTAGTCTGTGGCAAAGCAAACAAGTCGTGAGAAGGTTCGCAAGTTGGACCAGTACCAGCACCAGCACCAGCCCAGCCCTAGAACTAGGTTTGCGTTGGTCGAAAAGGGGTATATGTGAAGATAGGAAGTCTGACAAAGTGGCCCATACATGTTTCTAAACTAACACCTTTGATGATATGCAGCTAACATCTAGAATACCAGTTTATTTCATTAAGGCTGAACTGAAGTGGAAAAGTTTGACTTTGCAGGATTTGTTCTGTTTAGATTCACATAGCTCAACACACAGAGAACCAGGGCACGTTTACAAAAGTTTGTTTATTGGAGTTTGGAGTAACCTGATCCTTAATGGACTTGCCTCTGCTTTCCAAGTGCTGGAAACATCCATCTCATAAACCCTTGTCTTTTGTGTTAATTTCCTGTTGTGGATCTTATCCTGACTTGTGAGAAACAATTCTGTGTTTCATTTGGAAGAGGACTGACACACAAACTTTCAAAGCCTCACTGATCTGGCGCCAGCTGAGCTGGAACAACAAGCTTCCCAATTTCCACAACTCAAGTAGTGATTATTCAAGAACATGAATACACTCCAAACATGTGAATAATGTGTAATCTGTGTTGGATGCAATCATTCGTTTGTTTTGAATATAATGTAGTCTTCCTTGCAAATTGAGTCTTGAAATTCTTCTTTTTTCTGTGTTCACAGGAAAAGATAACCAGGTCTTTTCTTTCAGACCAGAATTTATGTTCATTTCTGGTATTCTAGCGAGAAGCCTGGCTGTTAGTTTGCTCTCCATCTATTTTACATTTAGTTTTTTCATATTATTTTATTGTGAAATACCTGCAGGAAGATATTGACTCCTTCTGAGCATCTAAATATGAAGAGAGCAGAGTGATGTAATATCCAGTAAGTATTGATTTATTGATTTGTAGGTCAGAAGATGTCTAGACATCTAGCTTATATGTAGGGCAGTGTTCAGACTGACATCAGCACTACCTGAAAACAACAAAGCCTCCTTATTCATTTTAATGAGACCCTTCATCCACTGTGTTAACACAGCAGGGATCCTAGTTAAAGAAATAACACTCAAAAAGTCACTTAGGCAAGCAAATACAAAGATGAGCACTATGTTTTTTTAGAAGTGATTTCCAACCATGAGAAGGCTTCAAGAATCAAGACAAACAGATGCACCTGTGCAGGGCACGTTCTGTAACTCTTTTTATGGGAAGTGGTCCCAAACCTGGCTATTGCTAATATTTTCTATTCCACATACCATATAAATTTTGCTGCTGCTGCCATTTGCTGAACAATGAGAGCTTACTCTATCTGTTTTACATTTAAAAGCTTTTATTGTGAAATCCCTTCAGGGAATTTGAGTTATATCAAAAACACATGTAGATGTAGTTATGTTAAGAATTCATTCATTGGGGAATGAGAAGTTATTTATAGAAAAACTAGCATCTCAGATGATGTGATTATGTCGGAGAATGGAATTAATATTGTTTTATGATGATTTTTCTTTTTATTTAAACCCCAGCTTTTATTTTTGCATTTAGGACACTTTTGGGGACAGAAGAGCTGCTCAGCATTCACCCAGGGGTGCACTTCTTGAAACTTGTCAATATGCTTTGAATTGACACAGGTCTAGTTATGGTAAGTTGTAAGTTGTTTTCACACCGATCTTAAACGATTTCGCTGGAGGCAAAATAGCCCTGGCTGTTTCCAGTTCAGTATTTATACTTTGCAGTTCTGTGTGTGATTGCACCAAAGGCTTTGGTTCAAATGCAGTAGCTATTTATTCAACCTAATAATGTTTAAACTGCAGCCTGTAGGGCACACAGTGAACCGCAGGGTGTAGTTTTAGTTATTATTCATTGATTCACTTTTGGTCTGGTGATGTGTGTGCTCCATCCATCACTGCTGTAAAAACACAACCTATCTGTTCAGGATGCTCCTCTCCCGACCACCCACAGTTTGTTACGAGCAGCTGATGAAATGTGTGACTCTCCGTAGACTGTTTGAACCATTTCTGCATGTCTGTGTGTGGTTTGTTTTTGTATTTGTCAGGTTGCAATTAGCAATCGCTGTTTGTCAAACAAGCCCCCGTCAGCACTGCGGGTGTCCAAAGAGAACACTAAACAAAGAATGTCAGCCAGAAAATGTCTTTGCTCAGATTGCGTCCATATGTGGCGGCCGGCATCTTTGTAGCCATGAAATCTTACATAAAAAAAACCTTGTAATTAATGACAGAAAGAGCGCAAATAAACACTGATGCACATGTATACTGAGTCATAAACAACTACACACACACATACAGTCAACAACAAACTATTGTAGCATAAACGTTCACACAATACCAGGAAAAGTAAGCCGACATGGAGAAAATGTCTCAATGGTTCCTTTTGTGTCATGTATGGTACTTCCATTATGTGTCCAAGGTGAAATCAACAACAAGTCAACAACCATTGAAGGAAGCAACTCTTGAAGCTCTTTATGTGCAGCTACAGTGAAAAAATAAACAACTCAAAACTACTTTCCCAAGGGTTGGCTAAAAAACGATGTCCAAAAAGTTAAATAAATGTGCAAAACTGCCAGTAGTGACATAGCTGACTCCCTATAATTATATTGGCGGCGTAAAATGTGAGGCCCAGAAGTTAAGTTGCATTACTTCAAATAACTTTGTCTACTTTTAAAGGTCATGTGTTTGTTTGACATGTCCACCACACCTCCTGAAGTTGACCTTGTCCTTCTTTATATTTTGTTTATGCGCTTCCCCCAGGTGGCAACCTCCGGGTCTGAGCAGGGAGGCAAACCAGGAAGTGCCTTAAGCTGTATCCTACAGACAATTTCCAATAGGGGATGCTGAGTTTGGCTGCAGAAAAATTTCTGTCCATTAATTTCAATGCAAAATGAGAAAACTTCTCACTTGAGAAGCAGAACAATGCGTATCCATGGCAACATGTCTATAAAGTTATATATATATAATGTTATATAGATATAAAAAAGGACATTTAGCGGTTTGGTCTCATAACTTTGACCCTTTCACACTGTATTTTCACTTAATGACTAATAATGTCTTGTTCAGTGTTTGGTTGGACTAATAGACACTCCAAGGAGTCGCTGCTCAGTTTTCTGAGGTAAGTAACATAAGTTTTGTTTTTATTTTTTACTAGCCAAAATGAACATCCCAGTTAATACTGCAGTTAATGCTAACATGAATTAGCAGCGACTTCTCTCACTCAGGTTGAGGTGTAGAGAGGCGTGTAGTCAGTGTCGTCAGATCCTTCTCGCTGCTCCACAGTCCAGATATGGTCTGCTCCCCGTATCAGAAACAAGATGGCAATGAAAGATGGCGACGAGTGTAACGCTGAACTCGATGCTTCCAACGGGCCACAAACCAATGGGTGACGTCAGGGTGACTACGTCCATTATTTATATACAGTCTATGGCTTTCCTCTTAGCTTTTACACTCAGTAATGCCAGGTCTTGCCACTAGAAGGCACCACGAACTACAAACATAATTATGGGTCGTAAAAAGGTGCTGTACGAATGAGTCGTGGGGTTGTATTTCAGCGTACTGTTGGTGCTTATGCCAATAAAATCCCTACAAAACAGACAATTTAAAATTTAAATATGTCAAAAATAAAACAAAACAATGTGAATTTGGTAATGATTTATTCCTTGTCGCTTTTTCTACACGGCCATCATTTGTTTTCTTCAGCTGTGAGCTTGTTTCTATTGTGTGTGTCCAATTTAATTCATTCTATACAACTTAATTTCTCCCAGCAAGGACAATTGTATTATTGTATTCTAAGGCCACAGCACAACTCACTACCGCAATAAGTCACCTATATTAATCATAAGTCTAACTATACTGGCCTACATCAACAAATAACAGCTACAATAAACATGGTGGAATATATTTGAAACACTGCCCCGGAGTCACAGTTCAGATGTGGTGGCAGTTTAAGTAAGGATACACAAAGGGCCACTATTTGTTCCTGAGTTTAGTTCCTGATACCCGGTCGTTGAAAGGGACTGTAAGTGTCCTGCATAAACCATAAGCTCCTTCTCCCAGTTGGATTAAGGAGTTATTTTAATGTTTTTTTCTCTCAGTGTGGAGAAATGTAGGCCATATGCTGTTTTTGACAAGCAGATGAACAGGGTCACATTGAGCTTCTCTCTGTGTACATTCAGCAAACTGCACTCCGTCTATCCCCTTAATGTATGTATAATGTAGTACATCAGCCATCACATTCATGTTGTAATAGGGATGAAGGAAGGCAACAATGGATGTCAAACACAGGAAGGCCTATTAAGCATGCATTAAAACTGCTGATGGCCTGTGTGTACCAACGAAACTAATTTCTGCAAGACAGAATAATTTCTCAGCCAGGAGAGACTGAGAAGGTCATCAGCAAACAGAGCAACAACAACAATGCTCATTACTATTCATTGAAACTGGCATGTAAATAGAAAAAAGTGGTGCATGTGAGGCTCAGACTGCCAAGAGCTAATGAAGAACCCGCAAGTGGAGGTGCTGAGAAAACAGACAATGCTGAGGCGATGTTTATTAGTTGCTGTGCTCCTACGATGCTGCAGGTGCTGGCGTCGACCTCTGGCATCAATCTGTTTCAATAAAATGTTCTGGTAAAGGCTTTGTGTAGCATGAAGGGCAACAATTACACCGCCCTGTTCTGCTGCTATGCTCAAATATACCCAAGAGGTACCAAGTTGATGACCTCTAAATTTTTGCATAGCATTGTTTCTGAGGACAACTTTACTTGCCACTTGCATTGTTAGGACTCTGTCACATCAACATTTAAGACAGCTCTCATTGCAATTAGTGGATTCACTCACAAAGGCGAGGTAGATTCTCTGAACTTCAGAAGGAGAGACATGCAAAATGTTTAAGTAGCTAATATAATAGACATGAAACACCATTTAGTTTTATATAACCCAGCTTTGTCAAATAACACACAAGAGACTGGACTGAAAACACAGTGAACCAACCACAGATGATGATTAGCTCATGCTAAGATCTACAAGGGTTTCTTTATATACAATACCGTTTCCAAAAAACTATGGTATGGAAAATGTAATAAAAACAGAAATCATTTGCAAACCTACATTCAACTGAATACAGAGATACAAGATATCTAATGCTTAAACTGGGAAAGTAGTTTTTTGTGGATATATACATCCATTCATTCATTATCGTTAACCGCTTATCCGCACTCGGGTCGCGGGGGGCTGGAATATCCCAGCTGACACTGGGCGAGAGGTAGGGTACACCCTGGACAGATCGCCAGACTATCCCAGGGCTGACATATACGTAGATACAGACAACCCTCTCTCATTCACATTTAGAGACCTGTGTTTTTGGACTGTGGGAGGAAGCCTGGTGAGAACCCACGCTGACACAGGGAGAACATGCAAACTCCACACAGAAGAGCCGCAGGCGGGGGTTGAACCGGTGACCCTCTTGCTGTGAGGCACTCACTCATTGAATTTGGTGTTTGGAATCCAGTTTGTAGGAGCTTTTAAGCCAGCAACTTACCCTGAATTTGGGAGTTGTTTGGCAAAACATTTGACGTCACAAACACTTTCTAGAGTGTTAATGTTGAGACCTACGTTTTCTGATGCATGGAAAAGACTGCCCCCCTATTCATTTGAATGGAGCCAATGAGGGGTGATACAGGGGTCCAAAAAAGTTGGTCTTACACAGTCGCCCATAAAGTTGGATTAACGTTTTTTTTTTTACCTCTTTCCATGAAATGATTGTGACAATGTGATTTATTATTGACAGATAAAGTGTATATCTTCTCAATACTTTATTAATCAATCTTTTACAAACATATCACAATGAAAATGAAACCACAATAACCCCTTTTTTTACGGTCGCCCATAAAGTTTGAATAATTTTGTTTCATATAAATATAATTTCCTATATGGAAGCACTCATTCCTATTAGATCAGTTCGTAACTTGAAAGCCTTATTGCTACTTTTTACTTCATGATCACCACAACAAAAGATAAAATAGTTGCAGCGGTGAATTCCAGAGTTGTGTTATCCTGTGATTATCACAAAAAGTGGTAAATGTTTTGGCTTCTGATAAGCTTTTAAACACATTAAGCTGTAACTCAAACTGATTCCTCTGATCATATTTTCTGCAGTTTTAACGCAGCTTTGGTCTGGATGGCCACTAACTGTGTCATGATTGATATGCAGTCAGACCACTATCTGAAACATACAACGTGCACATCTTCCAAATCTAAATGCATGATGCAGGTTGATCCAAGTGTCTTTGGTAGGTGGCTTTGAAAACAAGAATTCAAAACAACTCTAAGGTTATATTTAAAAAAAAAAAAAAACAGTATTAAAGAAAAGGCCATAAATTAATATCAGAACAATCCAATTCACATTTTATTCATAAGCAGCCTATATAATCATTTTTGAGCCTCAATAAGGAAGAGGCAGTCAAACTTTAGCATAGACTCAATCACTGAAACCAGCCCTTTTTTAGTTGTAGGCCATTGTCACTCTGGGAGCTTTGGTAAAGTGGTAAAACTATTCAGCACTTCTTCACAAAAGTGGATATCAAGTACAAAGTATCTAAGGCTGGATTATATAAATACATTCAGCCGTCCTTCAGCTCCAAAATACCACAGGAAGAACCTCCTCTTTCCTTCACAGCAATAAGCTCCCAAGGCAAATCTTTCCAGACAACAGGCAGCACCAAGCTTATTGTTAAACCTTTGTAAAGCAATAAGCAGACTGCAGTTTCAATTTAAGAAGACAACGTGCAGTGCATCAGCATTTTAAAGCACATACCAAAGTACGCTGAAAAACTTGAGTGAAATGGAGGCTCAGCAAAGCGTTTATAATGATGCATGTTTGTATATGCGGCAGTGTGTCCTGCCAGAACTATTTCATAATTCATTGTGTGACCCAGAAATGTACTCTTTTATGTAGAAAAAACACTGAAACAGCAAATATTGCATCAAGCAACACTGATGTTTGAGTTTTTTAGGGCAAAACAACTCAATTTACCTGCTCCTCAGTGGTAGAGGAGACCAGACATACTATATGCAGACCTTTAACAGAAGAACTAATTTAGAAAAGTAACATTTTTGATATGCTTGACTAATTATATGAATGAAGTTTATTTTCCTCTGCAAATAAAGAAAATGAACGAATTCATTGTATTGTTGCTTTTTGCACTGGAAATAAAGTGGCAATCAAGCTTTTATCGATGTGTTCATGAATACAGAAGAAGTTCAGATGCTTTAGTTTTTTGCTATCACCACATAATGTTCCAGATTTTGCAAAAGCAGCAATAAAGTTTTTTTTACAGAATGGGTTACTTTGAGTTGATTCATGTAAATGTGTCGAACCTTTAGAGTTTTGATACTTTTTGCAAAAATATGCCATCAGTTAGGTATTCAGCAACACTTTGTATTTTAGGGATATACTCTGATTGCTTTTCTGTTAATTCTAAGTGTAAGACTCTGATCAACTTTGGCCTCCTGCAGGCCAGGAGGATGGTTGCACTATCTTGGGAAGAGAGAAGTATCTTCTACACAATCTTGGATTAGAGAAATGGCAATGTGTGTTTGTGTTACATTAGAAGAGCTAACCAGTGTAATTAGGGGTAACGTGCAAGAATTTGAAGAGGTGTGGGCACCCTTAATGGACTTTCTCAAGCAACAGTAGATTATATTTATCTGTAAGCCTGTTGACTGTAACAATTATTTTTTTTATTATTTGTGGTAATTGTTATTTTATATTTATATACTTTTTTATTTTATTTTTATTTATTGTGGCTAGTGTGGTGAGTGTTGATGTGTTTTGTATGTTCTTATTGAAAATTAATAAAAACATTGTTAAAAAAGTATGCCATCAGTTTCTTTGTGACACTCAGTTATACAGGTGCATCTCAATAAATTAGAATATCATAGAAAGTTTATTCATGTCAGTAATTCAATTCAAAAAGTGGAAATAACACATTATATAGATCCATTACACACAGAGTGAAACATTGCATGTCTTAATTTATTTAATTTCTTCTAATTATAATGATTATGGCTTACATGCTTAAGACCTAAAATTCAGTGTCTCAAAAAAATGTAATATTACAAAAGACCAATTTTAAAAAGTATGTTTGATGTGGAAAAGTTGGCCTCTGAAAAGTATGTCCATCTATATGTACTCAATACTTGGTTTGGGGCTATTTGACTTGAACTACTGGAAATGGACTTTTCCATGATTCTAATTTATTGAGATGCACCTGTAGTAGATGCCCTTTTGACACCTATCCCACAAAACGTCTCAGTTTACATTAAAATACAAAATAATTATTTTAAGGCATTGATCCAGCATCCCAACATTGTTTAGGTAGGCTATGTGTGTTCATTACAATGGCACAGAAATGTTATTGATCAACCTAACTTGTTACTTTTTTATTTTTTACATTTTTCTTTTATAGGTTAAGTCGCAGACGTTCTTGTTCAAGAAAACAAAAAGACAGCACCTCTTGGACACTTAAGCCCCTCCTCTTAGAATGTGTGTTCCATCTCCTCAGTGGAGTTCATGTCCATTAATCTTTTTTAATAACATTGGTTTGTTCATTATCGCCCAAAACTAATTTTATCTCACTTGGGTTTGATGCTCTTCCATATTGAACTGCTGTAGTAAATCCCCATCTTTCCCCACGGTCTTGTCTGTTCGGAGGCATTTTTGTGTTGTGTCTCCTCATACAGGAAACTCAGTCTGAATGGTCAGAATGTGAAGAGGTTTGCATCGGCGCACCCTGGGGACACTGCTGACAGAGAAACGTTCTCTCTCACACTTTGAAAAGTTACCAGGTCTGGGTTTTGTCTACTCTTGAATAATTTAAGACTCTCTCATCCCTGTTGTGTGTGTGAGCTGTCTCAACGCTGCTACTGTCTGTCTGACCTTGTGGCTCAGAAAACATTCAGATGCTCAGCATGCCTTAAGGCAACAGGAGCACAGTTGCACACAGCAATGATGAGCTCTCTGAAAATAACGCTGCAGACTGTGAGTCAATGAAGCATTGTCTCTCTCTCTCTCTTTTTATTTTTATTTTTCGCAGTATGGTGGTTTATATGCTTGACTATTCAGGTTGATTTATGACAACTACAGGGCATACCAACTTTAGAGACAGCAATCCTCTCCTACCAGTGATTTTACATTTTAATTTCAATACGTTTAAGCTTTGACGGGGTTCTTTGATTGATTGGATCTGAAATATAAAATTCATTTTTCTAGTCATTAATGTGTGTTTCAGTGATTTAAGCTGCTGTTTTTGTTGACATGTGAAGTCAGAATACCACAACGATAATATGCATATGAGCAACATATACACAGATACACATTAGCATGTGATGCATGCTAACATAAGATACAAACAAAGCTAAGAACCTTTATCCATAAACTATAATCTTAAAATTATTACTCCATAAAGCAACTACTAGTGGTCAGAAACTGAACAGAGCATCTTTAATTGAGTGCAAAATGTAAAAGTATACATCCTATAATATTGCTTTAATGTGTAATGTAACTACTTTAGCAAAAAAACTTAATCTGGTCAGTCGAAGACCATTTCAGTCACCTAGCTCGTCTTTTACACACAACATGTATTAGTGAGACTGTTCTTATCCAAAAAAACACAAAAGGGACTTTACAGAGTGTAAAAGCCAAGGGGAAGGGAGGATACAGAGTATAAAGAACAACAAGGTCTGCATTGGACAGAAACAAATAAAGGACTTCCACCTAGGAAACCAAGGTTCATGTCCAGGGTGACACCAAAAGTCAATGCTGAAGTTAAGTAACTTAAGTTTCATGTGTCACATTTAGGTTACCAACCTACCTCACCAGTGGAAGCAAATGGCCGTCCAGGGAGTTACCTTAGCTATTTACCTACCATACTTCTGGTGTCCATTTATTTTACTTTTTAAACTACCTTTTGTGACACCTAACTATGTCGTAATTTTCCTAACAAAGACTATACATTCATCTTTAAATAATCCCTTTGTCCCAGTGTGTTTGGAACACATGTTTTCACTTTTTTTTTTTACTGTGAAATGTGGTTATCATTGGATACAATAATTGCTGTAACTTAATATATTTTTTTTATCCTACAAAAGTGACTTTTTGAGGCTCAAAAGAGAGATTGTTGAGTGTCACATTATGTCTCTTATTTTCCATCCACTCTGGTCTTTGCTATTGTTTTTCATTCTTTCTCTCTTCCTGACTGCTTCTCTCTCCCTGGCCCCTCTATGTGTAATGGCTTCCATACCGAGAAGCTATTTTTTTTTTTTACGAGCAGAGCGTGGGATTAATGTTTGCCAGTGGAAGCAAATGGCCGTCCAGGGAGTTACCTGTCAGGACCCTGCAGTGTGCTGGCCTCTCCACGGGGCGATGGATGTTACACAACAGCAGGAGACGTCACCTTGGAGGAATGTGGGAAATGAGGGGGAGGGAGTGGGGGGTCAGAAGATGAGGGAGGAGAGGGGTTGGAGCGGAGTGCCTCAGTGACTGCTGTGGTACCCAGACATGAGTCACAGGGAGATAAAATGGGTCAGCAGATACCAACCTGGAGAAATCATGATCCAGTTACACAATGTGCAGGAGTTTGCAGACTGAAAACAACTGTAAGCTTATAATTGAATCGTGTCGATATATATGTACATACATTTAATTACACATTATGCACTCATAATACTTTTATAAATTGTGTGTGTATAGCTGTGAGAATTGGATGAATGCAGAGACCTCTGAAAATTCCCCAACATCTTTGTTTTATTGTGGTTATTACCTCCGCCAAGGAGGTTATGGTTTCAGTTTAGCTTGTTTGTTTGTCAGTAAGATTACAGAAAAAGTACTGGCCCAATTTCAATAAAACTTGGTGGGAGGGTGTAGCATTGGCCAAGACAGAACACATTACATTATGGAGCAGATCTGAATCACTGGGCTGGTACACCGTTTGTCTGTCTGCAGCTAATCTCTCATATTACTGGAGCCATCAGCCAAATACTTTCTGTCCACATTTATGACTGTATGGTCAATGAAGCGCCCCTGGAACCCCCATATGGACCCCTGGACATCCCTGAACTCCTCTTTGTGAGCTGGTAATTAGCTCCTTAAACTTTTGAATATAAATACAGTCGCACAGGGAGAGCAAGGATTTTCAGCCCATGGTGGGTCCATGAGATCGGAGCTCATTACAAAAACTACTTTGGTTAAAAGAAGACCCACTGGTGTCTGTCCTGAGAGCCATTCTGGGGTCCTGACCCTCAGCTTAAGAATCACTGCGGTAGACTTTAAGGCCGGGGTTGGTCCCTGGCTCTCCTTACACTGATGCGCTCACTTGGTCTCGTCTCCTTTTCTGAGGTCATCCAGTAAACACTGAAGTGATGCTGTAAGCAGATACTAAGAAGCTTTTCGCTGTTAACATTGACTCTATTATTCTAACCTAGACTGGCATGGTTGGGGGAACAGAGGAAGTGCCCAGAGGTGGGATTATTTTTGGCCGTTGTTTGTTTCATTTATGAAGGATATTTTTCATCTTTATTTTCCTTCAGAAGCTTTAAGTTTAAGTTTTTATTAACCAATATCTATTTTTTTTCTCAGATGAACCTGAGGAGGCACATGTTTCCAACAACGGATTTATATGGACATTATGAGGTTTTGTTTGAGAAAAGCTTGATGGAAACACCAAAATTGGATAAAACTTTCAAAAATGCACATAAAAGTTTTTCATGCTCGCTTCAGGTTCTGACCTAGCAAATATTTAACTCACAGCTGTTTCTGCTCTGCTGAACAACCCAAAAGTAGAAGAAAAACCAATGTCGCTGTCTTCTCTCCATTTTCTCTCGTGAGTGGCCAAAGTTGTCGGATTACCTCTAACCTCTTTTACCCTCTTTTGTTGTTGTTTTTCTCTCTTGCTCAATCTCTTCCTCTTATACTGTTTACTGACAGATTAGTCTACAGCAATACATTATACTGCAAACATCTTCTGACAAAAACAGGTTTATGCAGCTTTGATTATTCGCTCTAAACCAGTTAATGGAAAACATTCCAAATTCACATTTTCTATAATGCGACATTTAAAATTTTTGACATGTTAAAGATAAAGAATGGTTAAAGAAATGCCAGGTTTTTAGTTAAAAGAGATTTGGATTCCCACTGGTTTTTCAGTTAACCTTTATAACTCCAACATGGTGTATTTATTTGTAAAGGTATTTTTTGATAGTGTTTGGTATAGTCTATGGCTTATAAGGCTTTTCTTGATATAATTCTATGATATTATATATTTACTACAGCTGTGTCACAATATAAGTCTTCTATTGGTTTGCCACTTGAAAGCTTTACTGTAATGTAAGATATTATAGATGCTTGTGACTGTTTTTGTAAATATTGGCTCTCATTTGGTGTAAAATCGTTGTTTTACTGACTGTGCATCACCACGATCCTACCTGTAATCAACAACTGCATGTATTATGTTGTTTTTGATTTTTGACAGAGGTACTTAATCAAGGAGTTACATGCAGAAAAAATGAAAATAGTCAAGTTTTCAAAGCAGCTCCCTGATTAGTACAAAATTTGTCACTGTAACAATTTCCATGTTTGATTAGTGCTGTGCTGTGCTTCATGGGAATCATCGTCGCAGCGGGGGTGCTCCTTTATCGAAACACATTACGTAGCTTAAACAACAACAACTTCAAAGCTGCACACAGTAACACCCAGTTTGACAGCCAAACTACAAACAAAGGCTGGAAATCTCATACAAATTGAGATGCCGATTTGTCACAATTGATGGATTGAAATTCCAGATTCTTGGGCTGACAATCTAAGCTTTTTCCTATTTTAAAAAAATAATAATAATAATAATAATTTGGTTTCCAATGTGTGGACATCAGATGGGGCCAATTAGATTTCTGAGTACTCAAGCCCGGAGCTTTGACAAAAATTACCTTTTTCTATATTCAGCTTCTCATTTTGGTGCCCACACAGAAAAGGCCCATGCCAAGTCATACAAAGGCTCCATTTAGGGCATTCAGCCGCCTCTGCTTTGTGTTCTTAGCTACATGATTCTAACGGTCCATTTTCCTCTATGTAGCTCCTTTACGTTTAGGCCCAGCAGAGGGGCAGCCTGCTGGTGCACAACAGGGGACTGGAAAGTGTCTCCAAAGTGGTTTCAGCCCACCCACTTGGCCTGAATAACCTGAAAAATCTTGCCAGATTCTTCTCACCAGGCCAGAAAAAGGGAGAAAATGGAAATAATGGTATACAAGCATAAATGAGGTAAGGTTCATTCGGACAGAACACACTGAGTGTCCCAGAGAGGGAAAGAAAAAGAAAATGTGACACATCATGTCACAAACTTTTTTTTTTTTTTTAATTTCTTCAACTTGACATATTCTCGCCCACCAGATGAGGGCCAAGCTGGGTCGCTCTTCTTGATCCATAGCCATCTTGATGCTTCTTCTGCTGCTGTGATGTTCCTGATGACCCATTAAGGCTGCGTTCAGACCAGAACTGGCAGTGCCGTGAAAATGTAGTAATCCCATTTGAGTGGGAGTAGTGTGTTTGGGCTGCGACGGCCGATGCTGCAGGGGATGCTGAAAAGAGAACGTAGCGCTCTGCTGACAGACCAATGTTTTGGAAAAACACAACCTGACGTCACCAATCATGTAACTAGCAGGTCAGTACACATCCTTGTCTGTATTTCTGCCATGAGAAAGGGGCCGGAAAAACAACTTCCATAAAAGAAATTTTAAAGAACTATGAGGGTAAAACACTAAACACTAAACACAAGCTATTACCAGGCGGCAATCTCCGTGCCTGAGCATGGAGGCCAACCAGGAAGTGCATTAAGCCTGCAATCCACCGAAAATTCCAGTAGGGGGTGCTAAGTTTGGCTGCAAAAAAAATCTGCCCATTCATTTCAGTGCAAAATTTGAAAACTTCTCACTTGATTTATTACCTCAGAAAAATTTTTCAGGACAACATTATGGTCTCAATCACTAGTAAAAAATCATCTTCAAGACAATTTGATGTCAATAGTTCTAATAATGGCCCCATTTAGAAGAAAATAGAAGATAAAGAATCGTATGATTTGGGGCGTGGCTACAGGTCACTGACAAGGCGAGCCGTCACCAGGAGAGAAGCAGAGCAATGCGTATCCACGGCAATGTGTCAATAAAGTTATATATAACGTTATATAGATAGAAAAGAGGGTGTTTACCGATTTGGTCTCATAACTTTGACCCTTTCATACTGTATTTTCACTTAATGACAGTTTATTTGAACGTTTTGTTCAGTAAAAATGTCTTGTTCAGTGTTTGGTTGGACTAACAGACGCTCCAAGGAGTCGCTGCTCAGTTTTCTGAGGTAAGAAAGATACATTTTGTTTTTGTTTTTTGCTAGCCAAAACTAACATCCCAGTTAATGCTCCAATTAATGCTAACATGAATTAGCAGCGGCTTCTCTCAGTCGGGTTGCCAGTGTAGAGAGGCGTGTAGTCAGTGTCGTCAGATCCCTCGCGCTCCGCCACAGACCAATTATGGTCTGCTCCGCGTATCGGAAACAAGATGGCGACGCAAGATGGCGACGAGTATAACGCTGAACCCGAGGCTTCCAACGGGCAGTCCACAAACCAATCGGTGACGTCACGGTGACTACGCCCATTATTTATATACAGTCTATGGCTATTACCATCATGTTTCCTGTAATTAGGTTCCAGACTGTTCAACTCTTGAAAACGACCCAATAGGTCGTTTCCACAAGCAGCTCAGTACTACACAAATTTCAATGTAAGACTTTTTGATGGGAGAACAGGTTGCTTTGTCTCACCAGGTTGCTTTGTCTCACTCACTGAATGGGAGACAGTCAAAAGGTGCTTTCCATAGATAAGCTGAGCATAGAGAAAGACACACGTCATACATATGAAGACTTGCTGTGTAAGGGGAGAAGAAGAAGAAGTGCATGAGTAGCTTCTTGTCTCGCATGATTTCCTCCCTAAACGTTGTGTATTGGATCGTAGAGCACACATCAGCAGACTGTGATCAATCCATTATGATCCCATCCTGGATCCCAAAGCTGCAAGGCTCTGCTTTTTCTGAACTGAAGAAAGAGGTGGAGGTGTGTGTGTGTGCGTGTGTGTGTGTGTGTGTGTGTCTCTGTGTGTTGAGTTGAAGCACAGGAACATGCCCTCCTACCCTTCTCTATTGTCAGACATAATCTAAGCAGTTAGAGGGATGAGTTGGAGGGCTTATTTGTGTTGGATTCTGTCTGACATGGATCCCAGTTTCCAGGGGTATTAAGGTAGACATGATGACATCATTCCCAGACCGAAGCACCAGCAAGTTCCCAACACAGCCTTCAACCCACAATGCTTGCCCCCCGGGTGAGCCCACAGGAAGAGACATGATGGATTTCAAAGTAAAGTTGTGTTGAGTCTGCTGATAAAGCCAGGCGCTGTCAGGTTTGCTGCTGCTGCAAACACGTCTTTACCTGTGTATCGTCCTTGAAAGGCATTGTGGGGTGAAGTAGAAAAAAGAAAAAAGACATAATGGCAGAGAGGAATAGAAGTAGAACGTGAGCGAAATGAAGGAAAAACAAGAACTATTGAGCAAGAATAAAAGAGACAAAAGGAAAATGAGATGGAAGAAGAGAATCAGAGACGAAACCAGATAAATAGGTCTGTTTGGCTCAAGCAAATGTTCTGAATGTTGTAACAAAATAAAGGAAATTGATGCATATAGATGTGGCAAAGCAATCAACAAGAAAAAAATAAAGAATCTCTAAGATTTTCAGGTCTGAGATTGATGACTTAACGTCACTTTTAAGGCTAAAATTGGGTAAAAGTGATTACATTAATCGGTAAAATTTATTGTGCATTTTTCTTTAGTTTTACTGTAATAAAACATTTTTCCTTCAGAGAACCAAGTGAACAATACTTTTTGTTGTGTACAAGAGAGGGCTAAAAGAATGAGGACTAAATACAAGGTAGCCAATAAAGTTGGTATCATTTTGTTTTCTGACACAATCCTCTGTTAATTGTGGTTTCATTTTCATTGTGATATGTTTGGAAGAGATTGATTAATAAAGTTTTGAGGAAATAAACTTTATCTGTCGAGAATTAATCACGAGTCAAAAACATTTTATTCCATCTTTATTGATGACTGTGAAATTGGTTTGGCACTTAACTTCTTCACCTATGATGAAGCAAATGTTTCACCAAACTTTTACAATGTATAGAAACCATCCAGGAACATCTTGAAGAGACAGCCCAAAATGGGGCTAGCCTTTATAATGAAACAAATTATTTCATCAAGAAGAAGAAGAAGAAGAATTACTCACTTTTGCATATACGTTTTTCTTGTTTGTTTTAGTTTCAGTTGAACTCCAAATGTCTCAGATGGATAGTTTTGATTATAACAATATTATCTCTTGATCCATGGCCACAGTTGTTCACTGCTTAAAAGCATTCTATGGCAAAATACAAAAAGTGCTTTGAGTGCTCACTATGAATAGAAAAGCATTATAAAAGTGCAGTCCATTTACCATTCACATGAAAACATTATGTACTGTACATCTTTAGGAAAACCTTTCGGCCTGGAGGACAGTAAGTTTGTTAAAGAAAGTATTATACAGTATAAATGGTTGAAGGCTGAACCGTTCCTCAGGCCAGAAGGTCATTATTTATTTTAAAAGGGTTTTTGTATTTGTTATTTTTTTCATTAAAATTTTTCATCGCAAAGTTTTCTTCTTCATAGATTGCTGATAATGCTTCTACATTCACCCTTTTCAAGATAATTGCTTTTTTTGTGTGTAAACGCTGTTGTACCTTCTTTAGAGTTCTGATGATTTTATTTGTTGCCTTGAACTCAGTGAACTAAATGCATTTTCAATTAATGCATATCTCCAACCTGTCATTTGTATGGGTCTCTTCCAAAAGCATTTTACATTAACCAGAATCAAGTTTATTTTAAAGCTTTTCTGTTTTTCTTTTGTTTACATGTAAATGGTTGACAGTTAATTAAGCTGAAGTGGGCTGTAACCGTGGTGATGGAGTATAAATACTTGTCATAAATATTCTTCACATCTTTTGTAACCCTTGATAAGCAGCATATGGCCTCGTCTGACAGTAATTATCCTGTGAACCCAAAGCTTTTCCAATTTTGCAAAGATTGTCCCTCATTTTTTTTCATATATTATATAAAGTTTATAACACAGATGAAGCGTTGATTGAGGGATTTGTGGAAAAGGACTGTAAGGCAGTAACATATAGAGGAGAAAATGCCCTTGTTTAAAATGGACTGTGTAAAAGAACTGGCCTGTCGTCAAAAAAAAGTTACATGTCCTTCCTGTTCAACACTTCACACCTTCCTAATGTGATTTCAGAAGACAAAATGTGTTTAGTATTGATCCTGAGAGCATTAATCCGTCCACACTGTCTGAGGTGGAGAGCGTCAGAGCAGTCAGACCCAAAGTCACTCAGTCAGTTAGTCCCTTTCTTAATAATTTATGCTGTGTTTTATGTGATATAGGAGCAAATACAGGTTTTGCTGTCCATGTCAGAATCCAATTTGCAATGTTCATTATTCAGCCCCTTTTCCTGTTCAGGAGGTTTTTTTACAAGGGGATGAATTACCCACAGAGGCCTCCTGTTCTTGAAAAAATAAATGGACCCTGTGATTTACACTAGTGAAAACACTGAATAAAGAAATTTCATGTTAAAAATTTGTGCTCCTTCTGTGCTGTTCGGCATGCCGGCTGAGAGGCTAGAGCCAAGTTGCTGCTTAAGTTTGCTCTGCTTGTTCCTGTGAAGATCCTTTATCCCATTACAATATATAGTTAAAAAGACCAAGACCTAAAAAGTGTACCTTAAAATGTTGCTTCAAACTGGAAAAAGGTCAATTAATGACAACTTAAGACCACACAGCTAAAGGGGTATAACTTAAGTCTAGTTTTTTTTTTGCTATGGAAGAAAATCATTCCCTGATCCATTCCACATCCAGTCAACGCAGCTTTCGCACTGATCAAGGTCGTCCTAGAAGGCTGTCAGAGGGATCTCAAACACTTCAGATGCTCTCATATTGCATCTTGTGTTTGTGTTTATTTTGCAATGTCATATGTTGGATGCATCAGCAAAGTCAACAAAAAGGACATTTTTGAAGTTCGAGCATTGGTTAAGAAGTGGAACTTCTATTCATTTCTAATAACAGTAGTATAAGTACCCCAGATTTTTCGTACTTACTTGCTTTCTTTTTTTTTATCTTTGTCCGAAATTCATCACTTTACCAACGTTCACTATGAAGACCAAATCTGCCACATTTGCTCTGGTCTTACTCGTATGTTTTGCATTGTTATTGACCGTGTCTGGGGACTACAAATGCAGCCATGGCCCCAATATTTACAGCGATGTTTGTGACTTCTTGTTGATTATTTGTTGCCTCAGGTTGTGTTGTGGTTCCATGGAGTAATGATTAGCACTCTGGACTTTAAATCCAGTGATCCGAGTACAAATCTCTGTTGAACCTAATTTAAATCACCTGATGTAAAAAAAAAAAAAAAGTGGGTTATGTTGTGGTAGTTTGGGCTGACACAATAATTACTACAAATGGTAACTTAACTTGAGATATTTATGTTGGGTCTGAGCAGGTAGGCAAACCAGGAAGTGCCTTAAGCTGCATTCTACAGAAAATTCCAGCAGGGGAAGTGTAGCTGCAAAAAAAATCTGTCCATTCATTTCAATGCAAAAAATGAGAAAACTTGATTTATTACCTCAGAATTTTTTTTTTGGACAACACTATGGTCTCAATTGCTTGTAAAAAATCTTCTTCAAGACAATTTGATTTGAAAAGTTCAAATAATGGCCCCATTTAGAAGAAAATAGAAGATAAAGAATCGTATGGTTTGGGGTGTGGCTACCTTTGATTTACAGGTCACTAACAGGAGACAAGCAGAATAATGTGTATCCACGGCAACGTGTCAAAAAAGTTATATATAATGTTATATAGATATAAAAAAAAGGACATTTAGTGGTTTGGTCTCATAACATTGACCCTTTCACTGTATTTTCCCTTAATGCCCCGGGGAAGACTCAGAACACGGTGGAGGGATTATATCTCTCACCTTGCCTGGGAACGCCTCAGTGTCCCCCAGGAGGAGCTGGACATTGTGGCTGGGGAGAGGGACGTCTGGAATCCCCTGCTTAACCTGCTGCCCCCGTGATCCGGCCCCGGATAAGCGGAGGAAAATGGATGGATGGATGGATGGATGGACAGTTTATTTGAACGTTTTGTTCAGTAAAAATGTCTTGTTCAGCATTTGGTTCGACTAATAGACACTCCAAGGAGTCGCTGTTCATTTTTCTTAGGTAAGTAACGTATATTTTGTTTTTGTTTTTTGCTAGCCAAAATGAACGTCCCAGTTCATGCTCCAGTTAATGCTAACATGAATAAGCAGCGGCTTCTCTCAGTGAGGTTGCCGGTGTAGAGAGGTGTGTAGTCAGTGTCGTCAGATCCCTCTCGCTCCTCCACAGTCCAAATATGGTCTTCAGAAACAAGATGGCGACGCAAGATGGCGACGAGTGTAACGCTGAACTCGATGCTTCCAACGTGCAATCCACAAACCAATGAGTGATGTCACGGTGACTTGTGCATTATTTATATACAGTCTATACGTAAAACGTACGTATGTGCAAAGCTGAGGTAGTTATACTACTAACAACTAATCATACTGTGAAAATACATTTATGTTGGACTAAATTTGTGTTAACTAAAAATTTCATCCATGGTTAAGTGTTCATTGAATCTCTGTCCTGCTCCTGATTTGCAGTGTGATGGGAGGATGTATTTAGCATTGATCCAGAACACTTCCTGTCTGTCCCGTGTGTCGATGTGTCAGGACTGTCAATCAGCCCATCAGCTGGTCTCTTCAGAGGAGAAGTGAGGTGTGGAAGTGGCTTGTTGGAAGTTTTGTCTGACAGCTTACCTTGGCTCTGTACGAGATGTTGCTGCTTAGAGAATCTACTTACAGCTTTGTTCTCAAGAACACTGACGATCAGCGCGCTGCTGCGACTTTCACTGCTGTTCTTAAAGCTTTTATCTTGGAAGTTTGTGCTTAGTACTTTAGTTTTGAGGTTACTTTAATTTAACATGGCAGTCATCCAGAGAATGTCCCTGATTTTGATGTTGATTTGTCTCTCGCCTTGAGTCTTACGTTATTATGATCACCGGAGTCAATATAGCATATTTTGTGGGCAAACCTGTATTTGTAAAACAGCTCAACAAATGTGATGGAATTGAAACTCTCTGTATCTACATCATTTATATTTATTGACTTTATTATTCATTTATTTTTTACTTTAAATATGAAGGAGCAATCTGACCTTCTCTTCACATCCAGATAAAGATTTCCCTTCTTACCTTTATGTAATAGAAACAGAAAGAAAACCACATAAAAGGTTATTTATAATACATTAAACACTACATTTCTAACAATTGTGTTACAGCTCTTACACTCTCCGCAGCTTATTTATATAAAGTGTCACAGGTTCTCCCTTTGGATAGATGCATGACCATATGCTAATATAACTGGTTAATGCCAGCATCTGTTCATTCTGAATTCATTTGGGAAACATGTTTTACTGAGAAACACAATGGAATGCACAAGGTAAGATCAATAATGAACGAAGTAAACACAGTGCCACGCACCTGAACAAATGGACACATTTGCTTTACCAAAAACTCTTTGTAGCTTACTGTATAGTGAGCTTCAGGATAACGTTGTTGTATTTCTGCTGGGTGCAGTAGATTTCTCACATTAGTTGGATCTATTATTGTTATTTATGTTTCTCATTATTGCATTCAATTTTCTTTCACATTCTTTCAGTCTTCACTAGTCAGGTTGATTTAATCCAGATATTTTTGTTTGTCATTGGCAAAGTGGTTCACCAGTCGGCCGACAATGTCATCTGTAGACTCCTGATGCTAGCATTGCTAGAAAGTCTATTTCATATGTTTATACATTTGCTGTTAAGTTTTGCTGTTTTACAACTTTGTTTGTACAAGTTTGAATGCACTGCAGTGATGTGGTAATGACAGAAAACTGGCTTCCGTTGGAAAAAGTACCCAAAACTAAGGTTATTATTATGATATTCCTGTCAAAATGACTCTATTCTACATGTCTTGTTTAAAAACATCGCCAAAATAAACCATTTGGAATAACAAGATCATGTTAGAACATAAAAATTCTGTGCTCCTCAGCACAACTGGGAAGCCGTGATTGATTGATGCTGAGACTGAACGGTCACGTGACAAACAGAAAACCTAGCAGAACTGTGGGCTGTTTCACAGAGTAGACAGGAAAAGACAGGAGAGGCTGTAAATAGAGGTTGCAAAATTGCATTACATTATTACATTACATTGACATGTCATTTAGCAGACGCTTTTGTCCAAAGCGACTTACAATAAGTGCATTCAACCTGATGGTACTAGACATAGACCATAGGAATCGAGTAAGTACATAACTTTAAGAGCTAACTGTCATTGCTAAGGAGTGCTATATGTTAAAGAAGAAAGAAGAGAAAAGAATAAGAACTTTTTTTTTTTTTTTAATATATATATCTGTTAGGTGACCATGACTTAACCGAGGTATTGTTGGAAGAGATAGGTCTTCAGCCTGCGGCGGAAGATGTACAGGCTGTCTGAGGTCCTGATGTCGGTGGGGAGCTCGTTCCACCATTTGGGAACCAAGACAGAGAAAAGTCTGGAAGTGGTTTTGAGGCGAGTTGACCCATGCAAGGTGGGAGTCGCCAGCTGTTTGGCTGATGCAGAGCGGAGAGGACGGGCAGGAGTGTAGAGTTTGACAAGGTCCTGGATGTAAGTAGGACCTGAACCGTTAGCAGCAGAGTACGCCAGAGCTAGAGTCTTGAAGCGTATCCGCGCAGCCACCGGTAGCCAGTGGAGGGAGCGGAGGAGGGGTGTTGTGTGTGAAAATTTGGGAAGATTGAAGACCAATCGAGAAGCTGCATTCTGGATGAGTTGTAGAGGTCGGATGGCTTTGGCAGGCAGACCTGCCATGAGGGAGTTGCAGTAGTCCAGGCGTTAGATGACCAGTGCCTGGACCAGGACCTGAGCTGCCTTCTGGGTGAGTAACGGGCGGATTCTCCTGATGTTATGCAGCAAGAATCTGCAAGATCTGGTAGTGGCGGTGATGTTTGTTGAGAGGGACAGTTGGTTGTCAAGAGTTACGCCAAGGTTTTTGGCGGTTTCTGTGGAGGCAACCACTGTGTCCTGGACAGTGATGTGGAAGTCAGTGGTGGGAGAGCCCTTCCCTGGGAGGTAAAGTAGCTCAGTCTTTCCCAGGTTGAGTTTGAGGTGGTGCGAGGACATCCACTGGGAGATGTCGGCCAGACATGCAGAGATACGTGCTGCTGCACGTGTTTCAGACTGGGGAAATGAGAAGATTAGCTGGGTGTCGTCGGCATAGCTATGATAGGAGAAGCCATGCGAGTGGATGAGGGAGCCAAGGGAGTTGGTGTATATCGAGAAGAGAAGCGGACCAAGGACCGAGCCTTGAGGGACCCCGGTGGTGAGTAGACAGGGTTCTGAAACAGAACCCCTCCAAGTTACACGGAAGGTGCGGTCCTTGAGATAGGATTTGAGCAGAGAGAGGGCAGAGCCAGATACTCCAAGGTGGTGAAGGGTAGAGATGAGGATCTGGTGATCCACAGTGTCAAAAGCTGCAGAAAGGTCCAGTAGAACCACAACAGATGAGAGAGAGGCCGCCTTCGCCTTGTGAAGCTGTTCAGTCACAGCGAGAAGGGCAGTCTCTGTTGAGTGGCCCTTCTTGAAACCAGACTGGTGAGGGTCAAGGAGGTTGTTCCCATGAAGATAGGAGGACAGCTGATTGAAGATAGCACATTCCAGAGTTTTGGAGAGGAACGGCAGGAGAGAGACGGGTCTGTAGTTGTCCACTAAGGATGGGTCGAGGGTGGATCTCTTTAGGAGAGGATTCACCCTTGCTTCCTTCAGAGAGTTAGGAAAGCAGCCAGTAGTCAAGGAAGTGTTGACAAGATGGGAGAGGAACGGGAGGAGATCCGGAGCAATAGACTGAAACAGGTGGGAGGGAATAGGATCCAGCTGACAAGTGGTAGGACGGGCAGAGGTTACAAGGCTGAGCATTTGAGGAGGAGACAGTGGAGTGAATGCTGAGAGGGAGGGAGACACTGATGGGGAGGGAGGAGAGGCAGGTTGTGAGACTGGATGGGTAAATGACGAGCGTATGTCCTCAATCTTTTTCAGGAAATGGTTGACAAAGTGGGTTGGTAGGAGGGAGGAGGTAGGAGGGGGAGTTGGAGGGACCAGGAGGTTTGTAAAGATGGAGTAGAGCTTCTTGGGGTTGGAGAATGAGGATTGGATTTTGGTCTAATAGAAAGAGCTTTTTTCAGCTGAGATTAAAGATGAGAAGGCAGCAAGAAGAGATTGGTAGTTGTGTAGGTCCTCAGGGTGTTTAGTTTTCTGCCACTTCCGTTCTGCTGCCCGTAGGGGAGCTCTGGTGGCACGCACAGAGTCCGACAGCCAAGGGGCATGGGAGGACTTGCGCACTTTCCGAGGAGTGAGAGGACAGAGTGAGTCAAGAGAGGAGGAGAGGGTGGCAAGGAGAGTGTCGGTTGCAGAGTTGGGCTGCAGAAGTGAGAATGAGTCCGATGAAGGGAGGGATGAGAGAACAGTTGAGGCCAGAGCATGAGGAGAGAGAGAGCGAATGTTGAGGCGGACCAGTGCAGTATCTGTCGGTGAGGACAGACAGTCCGATCGGGAGAGTGGGAGGGAGAACTTGACAAAGTAGTGGTCAGAGATATGAAGTGGGGTTACAGAGATATTGGTAGTCGAGCAACTCCTGGTGAAAATGAGATCGAGGAGGTTGCCAGCTTTGTGAGTAGGGGGTGATGGAGTGAGCAAGAGAGCGAAGGAGGAGAGTAGAAGTAGTAGGTCTGCTGACTTCTCGGGCTGGATGTTGAAGTCCCCGAGAAGGACAAGTGGTGGACCATCTTCAGGGAAGTTTGACAGTAGGACGTCAAGCTCCTCCAGAAATTCTCCAAGGGGACCAGGTGGGCGGTAGAGAACAACAATGGTTATTGGTGAGGGAGAGGTTATGGAGACAGCGTGGAATTCAAAGAACCGTGGAGAGAACTGTGGGAGTGGATGGAGGGAGAACTTCCAGTCACGGTTGATAAGAAGACCTGTTCCTCCACCCCTACCAGTGTGTCTAGGGGTGTGAGAGAAGGAGAAGGCAGCAGAAAGAGCTGCAGGAGTGGAGGAGTTGGTTGGTGTTAACCATGTCTCAGTGAGGGCAAGGAAGTCCAGTGATTGCTGAGCAGCAAAGCCAGAGATGAACTCAGACTTGCGACATGCAGACTGACAGTTCCAGAGTCCACCCTTGACGAGGCGCTGAGTGTGCTTGGAGCGAGCGGGGTGCACAAGGTTGTGATAAGTGCGACAGGTTGTGCGAGGTCTGAAGAAAGAAGAAAATAATTGCAAATAGTTCACTATGCATAGCATGTGGAGACACACGGAGTCATTGCTAATGGTGGATGTACCAGTCTCATTAAAATCCCAGTGACAGACGTGTAGCATTGCTTATATTATTCCAACAATAAAAGACACCCACTAGGAGGTGTGGCCTACCGTTCGTACCTATGGATACAATCGGGACGCAACAGGTGAAGCAGGGGGGGCAACAAATAATCCCCCTGTGTAAACAAAGAAGTGGTTGTTCCCATACAGGGATATTTGAGTAGATTTTCATTGTTGTCTCAACCTAGCCTGGGTATACCCATACTGCCTTGCACGCTTGATTTCATTTCGAACTGCAACAACTGCACTGGCAACTACGGCCGTTTCTTAGCTCTGTTTTAGGGATCCAATCACTGAACGGGGAGGGACGGCAAGACGATGATGCGTACTATTGGACAGATGGAAGCTTGTAGTTTTGTAGTTTTCTTACGGATCCAACATGGCTGCAGCAGATGCGAAACTCTCTTTCGATCTAGCTGTAGACGGCGTTTTAAATAGTTTAGAGCGAAAGTTGATTTTAAAAGAAGAACAATGTTTGGTTTTACACTCCTTTATCACCACCAAAAAGGATGTTTTAGCCTTACTTCCGACAGGATTTGGCAAAAGCCTAATCTACCGCTCACTGCTCTAACGCTGGTGATCTCGCAGCGAGCCGGGGGACAGCAGAGCCGCCGAGAGAGACCCGCAGTAGCCTGTCTATTGCCCATAAAATCAGTGGATGTGTGTGGCTGAATGACATGAGGGGGAAATAAGGCATAAAAATAAATAATCTTGCAGAAAGCGAGAACTGGAGAAGCAAAGCAGCAAGCAACACTCTCTCACAGGCACACACACACACACACACACACACACACACACAAACACCAACACTGCCGGTAGACTGTGAGCAGCCAGAGTCAGAACATGCTGCAGAAAAACGTTGTAGAAGCAGAATGGAGCATTTTAGTCTCAAAGTAGAGATGGGCTAGTCTTGCTATGTAAACATCAATTTATGTTGCTCTACATACGTCATCTGGTATAACTGATACGATTGGCTAAGAGCTACGTACAGATGCTTTTGATAGACATTCGTAGCGCCCAATAAACGGCTCTGGAGGATCGTAAACCACGCTTCCTCTACGGAGAAATGAATTACTGGTGTCCAGACTAATCTCATTTGTGATTAGTCTGGCGTTAGCCAGGCTAGTCTCAACCAGCAACACTACCAAAACCTTAACATCAAGCATCATCAGCTTTAAATCAGGTTCCACTGAGATTTGAACTCAGATCACTGGATTCAAAGTCCAGAGTGCTAACCATTACACCATGGAACCACAGAATGACAAGAGTTTGGTGCTGCGGAGTGTGAAGAGGTAGTTCCTGCTGTTAACACTAGTAAGACCAGGGCAAACGTGGCAGATTTGAGCTGAATCCCATTACCACCCCTTACCCTACCCCTCTGTTTGAGTCTTCCCCTCGCCCCTCAATACACAGTTGATGGTAGTAAGGGTAAGAACATTCCCCAAAGAAACGAGACACCCCTCCATCATCATTGCTTGACGCTGTTACGTCAACAGAGGCAATTTTAGTCGCATCAACACAATCCAAAATGCCGTCCACACAAGTTTTGATGTCACTGCATCTTGTCATGTCAAGTTATCAGATATGTTATCTCAACGAATAGCGATAGCAGCTAGCTAACCATCTACACGAAAGGAGCATCGGAATGTTAGCATCGGCTACGACAAACTACTGATTCAAAACAAACTTGACAATTAAAAACTGCTTGAACTTAGTATCATTACATGACTGCAGTGATCAAAATGCTGAAAATATTTACATTCATGTGTCTCCTTGGCCTGAGCCATGCCTAAAAGTTTGCCGGCCGGCTTTAAACTTCAGTGACAGGCTACGCGGGGGATGCTGGGAAATTCCTCAAAGCCCTCCCTTTCAAGTGTGATACTTCAGAAGCTTCATTTCAAGGGCTACGTAGCCCTATGCCTTGGCCCTAGCCCTTAACCCAAATGAGAATTGAGACAGCCCTACCCCTCACATGAAGGTGCAAAAACAAGGCGGAGGGAGAAGGGGTAGGGGTAAGAGGTGGTAATGGGATTCTGCCTTAGCCTTCATAGTACACAGGTGTTTAAAGTGAAGAACCCCTGACAAAAAAAAGAAAACAAGTAAGATAAATAAATAAGAAAAACAAGGCGAGTAACCACGATCGTGCTTATTCCACAGAGGGGCAGTTAAATGCAAGGGCACAATGAGTAAAACGTAAAAAGAGCAAAAAAACGCCCTGAAATGACATGTTCAGAGGGCTAAGAAGTTTCTATATTTTCATACCTTCTTTGGTGCTTTGTTCTTGGAAAAGAAGCAAATGAGAAAATTAGTTTGACAGTTAGAAATGTTTGCTTTGGTATGTGAAGATGTATGTTTTACATATTTAAAGTAGCATTTATATCTTTTACCCGTTGTTATCCTTTTTGCAATGTGTGTTCCATTACTGACTACTGAATAATACAATAAGCCACTGTATAAGCCCACACTACTAATACCACAGAATGATCAGAACTGTATTGTACTGACAGCATAAGAAAATCCTGTTCAGATCGGTTAGCTCTTCAGGGTTTGATCTCAGCTGAGCATTCACAGCTGACAGTTTTATGTATTTTTACATATTGAAGTGTGTAAAACGTTCTGTAGAGCAGAGCAGCACACACCAGGACATCCGTGTGTCTTCCATCACCGCAGGCTGTTAGAGGTTGTCATAGCTTTGTCAACATTTTCCATGTTTAAATGCGTACAAAAGATTCTGCATGTAGCAAATAGCTGACATTCAGCTTGACTTTACATGCTCAGATATCTGATCAACAGATGTGATGATTGGTTGTTACACTCAGCTGCAGGTACCTTTGATCTGTGGCTTTGAGGTCATGTGATGAAAGAGATTTATATTGGTACAGAGCTCTGCAAGGATCAAACGCTGAGCCGAGCTGAACTAAGGTACAGCCTCCCATGGGCTGTCTTTATCTCTCGCTGCTATCTTAAGGGCCAGTGGGCTCAATTTACAGATCCTACAGGTGTTCAGACTTTTTTCTATACAAGCTGGCAAGGCCCATGAAATGACAGTAAGAACATGTGACCACTATTTCGATCCTCTAAAAAAACAGTTACAGTTTGAGCCAGTATGATCTGATCCATCTGGGGAATTTCACACATGACAGATCATCCTTTAGAGGACATTTTTCATCAACCTCTGACAACTTTTACCAACCAGCATCAGATCTTAGTATCAGCATGGCTGTCAGGTCTTCATCTAGTCATCACCATCATCTGCAATTTGAGTCCGTGGCAAAAGCAAGTTATTTTATGGCAGAAATACATGGGAATCAGACATTGTGTAGGAGGTGTGAAGCTGCTATATTTACCTGCTACACATATTCCATCATTGTAGCGTATGGTTGCTGCAAGCTTCGCTGTTTGCATATTGAGTTTTGCCAAGTGGTAATGCTGTTGGTCATTCGGAGATTGGAAGTGTAGAATATATTTAACTAGTAATGAATTCATTAGCTGGATCGTTTTAACTTTAGGAGCATGGATTCACATTGATTTGATTGGTTTCCTTTAATTAGAAATACAAAGTTGCTCTGCTGTTATGCACTGCCTCTGATGCAAAGAGGTATTTATTTTGATCATTTTTGAACATGTTGCCACCATGACCATGTGGCTGACAATAGTTAAAACTATTGAATTTACTGGAGGTAATCTCATTAAATCTTAACAAGCAGCTTGATTAGAATGGGGATGCTATGGAAAGTGCATTGAAGAGATAATCACAGTGTAAAATGTAGCTGATAAAATGACTATGTGTAATGTGAAAAAAATAACTTGCAGTATCTCCAACTCTGCAGCTCTATGAATCCGAAGGTAAAGACATTTTAGAGGTGGTGTGATTCCATGCAAGTCAATGGAAAGATAAAGACAAATGCGAAAGAGGCAAGAATCGTACATATGGCTTTGAAATGTTTCAGAATTTGTGTTTATCCTGAAGCTATTTGACTCCACTTCATGAGAGCAGATGAAAAAGGAGAGACATTGTAGGAAAATTTAAAAGGAAGGGCTCGAGTTCCTGGTAAGCTTTTTAATCAATCTGACTCTGAGCTTTAGCACCAACACACCCAGAGGCATGTGTGTTGTACGGTACTACAGCTAATATCTGCGTACAGTCAGGGCAATTAGACATGGACCGCAAAAGCATCAAGTGGTACAATTTGAGTGAATAAAAGTAGACAAAACTTTCTTTCAGTCTAAACAAACTTTCCAAGGCTCAAAGTGCAGGTGTCTCAATTAATGATCTGAAGCACACACTGGATAAGACATTAGCAGTAGTCATAGGTACACCAGCCAATGTGTGCAGAGATATGTGGATTTGTGGCAGTCATGTAAATGAAGGGTCAATGATCCAGATCTTTAGCCATCTGGAACAATCAATCCAAGGAAAACCAGCCCAAACTACAGACAGTCCTTCACCTATCAAACCGTATTAACAACCTTAATGTGAAGAAGGGCCTCACAGGAGAAAAGGCACACCAGATCTCTGGGTAATAAAAAAACAATTGCTGAGGGTGTTTTTCATTATGCAGCGTAAGGCCTCAGTGTGTCTGAAGAAGTGCATCAGAGGAAGCGGCTCCATCTCACTTTATCATGTGTTTAAGGTCAAATTCACAGCATGGTTTCATTATTTTCCTTCCCACGCTTCCCCCTAAAGTCTCCATTTTTTTAAAGCTTATTACTAATGCAGTTGCATTTTTGCTCTCCCTGACACAAGCTTCCACCAGTGACAGATTAATGCTTTTAATAATGTCTCTTTAGATAAATTAACTAAAATGTCCCCTAAAATGCAAACACTTTATCTAAGCACCCTGAAAAAAAAACTGCAACAACAACTTGTCATCCTCAATTTAGTGGTAGTAGGAATTTTATTTCCTCATTAAAGTAGTTTTGTAAAAATGTTGTAGTAATTGTGATCAGCTTGAATTTGAAATGACAATGAATGTAGATGCCTCATTAAATCTAATATCATATTACATAACTGCCAAATACCAAACAGGTGGATGGGTATTGTCACATGTAAATGGATTCTTATTTAATGTTTTAAATATAGATGGTAATGCTAATTAAAGCAAGGCTGCTCTATCCATATGCCCTGTGTGTTACGAAAATGTGTATTTTCTCAAAATATAGTTAGGTGCACAGCTTTAATCTCAATCTCTATGAACAAATGTAAGAGTCTGAGGTCACATTGTGGTTATGCATGTCTGGGCATTGACACTGACCAAAAGTGATTACACTTCACTTCATCAACTGATTTATTTTTGTGGATAACACCTTTTATCGTGTCAAGGAGAAGGATAATTTCATTAGCACCTTAACTTGATTTGCTTAATAAGGATGAGTTGCCAGAGTCAGTGATTGACGAGAGATGGAAGGTGTTGTATAAGTCAAGTCAAATCCTCTTAATATGATCCGGACATCAGAGGCCTGATCTGCAAGACAAAACTAGGCCAAACCTGGAAAAATGACTCTCGTCATGACTGGGCTCCTTACACAACACCGCAGCTGCCATGATCGCTCAGTGTTGGAGTTTTTATTCTAAGTTGCAGTCACACTTAATCAGTACAGCATTTATGTAACAATGGTAACCACTCAGTATCAGCAGAGGATCCTATGGATCAAATGAAGACATGGAGATGAAACTGATCACACAGGATACAGTTTAAGAGACTTTATTTGGCCAGACATGCATGCAGTGGTAGAGTGAGTTGTTGCATAGTTTCCTTGGTCTAGCGACAAAAACAAACTTGCAATGTGAGTGTGCTACACAAAAATGTGGTAAACCAACAGTTGACACCAGCTCTTGTGAAACCTTTTTGTCTCCTGGCCATCAGGGAGCAGCACCGAGCCATGGGAGAGTTCTCAAAACAAGGTCACAGGTCAGCAACAATGTCAGGCAGCACAAAGAGAAGGAGAAACAGTAAAACTAAATATGTAACTGACAAGAAAAGTTCAAAAGTAAGCAGAGGAAGAATTTTGCTCACTCTTTTTGGCGCCTGAGGAGAGTTTACTGATGCTGTTTGCTGCAGCCAGAGGCCTGAATGCTGCTGTAAGGTAGACAGCTCATCAAGATGAGTGACAAGCTTCTGGGCAGGAACAACAGCAGCAGAGGAGAAGAGGACCAGACTAACAATACAGTCTGTGCCTGGAGGCGAAAACTGCAGGAAAGGTAAGAAGAGGATACAGGTTAAAGTAAGCTTTTAGTCCTCTTGACAATCAAAGATATTGTGGGTTGTGAGCAGCGGGGAGCAGCTCAACAGGCAGAGGGGGTTCATGATATTTTGGACACTTAAGTGTGTGTTTCTGTGCAGTGTGTTTTACCTCATGTACAGTTGAGGAAGGTTTGGTATACTGGAGCCATGACTGCTTTGGAGCTATTTTAAATCCAGAAGTAGAAAAACTTCATAGCTTTGCTTTGGCTGAGACGTGCTGTAGCAGAAGCAGCTAATATCAGAGCTCAGGTTTGGATATTATTCCTGAGAATGACTCTGGTCCATAATCACCATTTCATTTTTCCCTCACTTCCAGGCTACTGAGCTGTGCTTCACAAGATATTTTACACACTGTAAACTGTAGTGATCAGTGTGTTCTTGCCGCAGGAAACACAACAAGTCTTTGGTTTGTGAGAATATAAAATGAGTAGGGATTTCATCCAAGAAATTGGTTAGTAGAGGTGTTACATTCTACATGGCCTTTGTTGTGTTCCAGCCTGCCTCTGAATGCTAATGTTGCATTTCATAAATGTGTAATCATTTCCTCTGATTTTAGCAGAGGCAAGGTAGCTCGCCTCCACTGGTGAAAATTGGTTTAAAGGTTAGGGTCACGGTCGGAATAATGAATATTCAGAATAAAAGGATTAAAAATGGAAGAGCATTACATTTCCTTGGCAGTGGAAGTAATAAACAAGAGAGGCAAGAGGGTGATCACTTCATTAGTGTCGATTTGTAGCCAGTGGGTTATTTAAATAACTGTTACTTCACATCCGCTTAAATGTCTCCAAACTTGCATCATTTATGTCACCTTTATTGTGTCACTGTGGTTTGACAGATCATTTTGGAAACCAAAGGCCGCACGGTTGAATCCTGCTGCCGGCAGCCCATCAAAGTGTCACTGAGCAAGAAGCTGATCTCCCACCTGCTTCCTCAGAGCGGTGAGTCACTCTGGATATGTGCATTAGTTAGACGCATGCAAATGCAAGCGGATGTGCTCTGTCACAAGTAAGACTGTGCCACTTTTTGTTGGCTGCTTGGCATTTCTCTACAGCACATAGTGAGGAGAGTTCAGATCGTAGTGGCGCAGCATGCAGCTGAGTGCTATTTAATTACCTGCTTTTGGAAAACCGCTGGGAATGCAACTAATTTAGGTCTTGTTTGAAGGGTAAACAAATGTGCCAAAAGATGTCTCCCGTCACCCTCCCAGCAGAGGAAGGAGAGGGGGCGTTGGGAGGTAGAAACTGCTTTCTATACACATATTGTAATATCCGCCTGAGATGATCTTGGAGGGGATTGAAGGGATGCAGTAATAGTGACATTGAATGGTTTTAACTTTGCATAACACCATAGTGAATTAATCAAGCTTTGGGTTGTGCTGATATTCAAATCGCGAGCTTTGTTCTCAAACACTTATGTGTAAAGGCTTTGGAAACAAAAGCAGGAGAATGAAATTGAAGAGAAAAGAAGTTTGCTTTGATGCACGAGCACAGTGTTTCAATTCAAATCTGCAGGTGTAGGAGTGGGCTGAAGTTTCCACTTTCATGCTGTCAGATATGCTGAGTGGGTTTAAGACTTTAGATGGTGGATGTCTAATTTTGGAGCTTGAGGAAATCCTTATTGTTCAAATGTTATAACTCTCCATCGGTTTTGCTGAGGATAAATTAGAAGCCGACAAAACTTCAAGAAAAATCAAGTCTTTGCTGCTGTCAAGTTCAAACCAAGTTCAGCATTTAAAGCTGCACAAACCTGATAACAAATATAGTCTCTGTACCGCATTGTAACATCTACTTTTTCTGTTCTTCTACTGTGTAAAGCAAGCAACACACTGTCCATGTCTGTGTCGACACATTGGATGTTTTTTTTTAGCTGAGAGCAATTTCTTTTCTCATGGGTTCCAATGGGTTCCATGTTTGCGGGTTTGTGGTTCAGGGCGATTGGTGCACTCTGAATGCCACAAGTTGAAAAAAAGCTAAACTTTGAGAAGATAATTAACTAGGTATGTCACTATGACTTCTCTCTGTCCAATTGAAAAAAACTCATATTAGCCTGCAGAACAAAAATGGAGAAAAGTCTCAAAGTTGCTGTCATCAGTCAATCGCAGGGCTGACACATAGAGACACACAACTGCTCTCATGCACTCCTACAGGCAAGTTAGAGCCCCAATTAAACCTAAGCTGCATGTTTTTGGACTGTGGGAGGAAGCTGGAGGACCGAAGAGAACCCACACTGACACTGAGAGAACTACAAACTCCACACAGAAGAGCCGCAAGCCGGAGTTGAACCAGCAACCGAAGGCTAACCACTACACCACTGTGTAGCCCCACTCTTTCATGATATTCTGGCAGTTCCGTGTAATTATGGATCCCACTACAGTTCCGAACAAGACAGACGCTATGATTGATCAGGGTCGTGCCTTATCTCCTTCTGGCTTAACGTTAACATTAAAAAGCATATGAAGGGGTGTTATCTCAACTGGCTGGTTAGCTGAGGTTGGAAGTCAGTGGGTAATCAAACCCTGCCATGCGGCAGGAGAAACTTGTTTTGTTCAATTTTGTGTGGGTTGGTTGGAAAAATGGGGCACAGGTAGTTTGAAACTGCAGTGAGATCAGGCGGCAATCTCCGTGTCTGAGCATGGAGGCCAACCAGGAAGTGCCTTAAGCCTGCAATCCACCGAAAATTCCAGCAGGGGGTGCTAAGTTTGGCTGCAAAAAGAATCTGCCCATTCATTTCAGTGCCAAATTTGAAAACTTCTCACTTGTTTTACTACCTCAGAAAAAATTTTCAGGACAACACTATGGTCTCAGTCGCTAGTTAAAAATTGATCTTCAAGACAATTTGATGTCAATAGTTCTAATAATGGCTCTATTTAGAAGAAAATAGAAGATAAAGATTCACAATATGATTTGGGGCGTTTCTAGCTTTGATTGACCGGTCACTGACAAGGCGAGCCGTCATCAGGAGAGAAGCAGAGCAATGCGTATCCATGGAAACGTGTCAATAAAGTTATATATAACGTTATATAGATAGAAAAGAGGACGTTTACCGATTTGGTCTCAGAACTTTGACCCTTTCACACTGTATTTTCACTTAATGACAGTTTATTTGAACGTTTTGTTCAGTAAAAATGTCTTTTTCAGCGTTTGGTTGGACAAACAGACAATCCAAGGAGTCGCTGCTCAGTTTTCTGAGGTAAGTAACATATGTTTTGTTTTTGTTTTTTGCTAGCCAAAACTAACATCCCCATCGCAGCGGCTTCTCTCAGTTGGGTTGCCGGTGTAGAGAGGCGTGTAGTCAGTGTCGTCAGATCCCTCTCGCTCTTCCACAGTCCAAATATGGTCTGCTCCACGTATCGGAAAGAAGATGGCGACGAGTGTAACGCTGAACTCAAGGCTTCCAACGGGCAGTCCACAAACCAATGGGTGACGTCACGGTGACTACGTTCATTATTTATATACAGTCTATGAGTGAGATCCATAATGATGATAAAAATTGGACCTCACTTATAGTGCTTTTCTAACCTTTGCAACCAGTCAAAGAGCTTTACACTACAGACCGCGCTCATTCACACTGGTGAATGAGGTTAGTGGTGATGGTGCAACCATCAGGAATTCATTCACACACAAAAGATCATAACTAGATCATCACTTCTTTGATGTTTCTTCAACCTCTCAATTTATTGTTGCTTATCTAATTATATGACAGTCAGTGACCATTTACTAAATGACTTCCATGTCCACACATGCACAGTTCCTTTTCCTTTGCTGTTGTTAGATTGCTATCCGATAACATGAAGTAAATTTCCATCATGTCATCTGTGCCAGTCAAGTCGACAGGATGTTTGTTGTTGATAAAAATAAAATTGGCTAAAATTAGCTCTCAGGTGACCAGGCCATTACTGCTTTTTACTGCAGTTACTGTATGTGCATGTTGATGAAACCCATTGATAACAGATGCTCCATCATGTGAGGCCAGTGGGTGGTGGAGCGGCAGGAAACGACAACAAACACTTGTATCTGATATGGCTTCAATCCAACAAAATCATATTAATAATAATGAATTGGCATATTGGAAAGTTAGGTTACAAAACAAATTTTAGTTTTAGAAAGACATTTTTTTGAATCCTGAAAGTTGATACAGTCTGAAATAAACTAAATATGCTAAAAGAAGTTTAGTTTTTCCCAGAGCTTTCTTGTTTTATACTGCTAGTAAACAAAAAATTGTTATATTGCTGCAAGAGATCCAGTTATTTTCACCAATATTATGGCACTTGATACTGAAATATTCTTGAACCAGAAAACCATAAGCACATTTTTTCAGTGCATAATTCAGTACATAAATTTAATTTTAATCAAAATGCAATGTGAAAATCGATTAGAAAAATGTATTACTAATTAAATTGAGCCGTTTGTACTGACTTGTGCTGTTGATCTGACAGCTGTTGGCTTTGACTTGTTGAGTGTGTGCTGTGTATGTTAATAAATTTAATTTGAAGGTTCTCAGCTGGGTTAGTCATTACAGACACATTTTGCATGAACAAGTGTCGTGTAAACAGTGATGATAGAGAAGGATCAATTTGGCGTCTTAACATAGGATACATCCAACTTTCTCTTCCCAAACGAACAAAGTATATGTGTTAGTTTACAACACTTGACTGTCTTGTCCCTCTGTGTTTTGTTGACTTTGATTTTCCTGAATATTCTTATCAACACTTTAACGGGACATACAGCCGTGTTAGTGCAAGGGCTGGGTTTAGTTCCCTCACCAAAACAGCACATTTTTAATATCTTTCTAGATAGGACTGAACCACTCTGGGAGGTCCCACTCATTTACACATTACCCTAATGACCAACCACAGGGATGTAACTCCTATCCTCACTATCTCCCTCTTCTTCTTTTTCATCATTTCCCTCCGTTTCTATCCTCCTTTCCAACAGTCCTGACCTGTACTGTTTATTTGTCCTCATTCCCATGAGAGGAAATGTGTTTAAGCATATCTTAACATTGATGGTGATAATGATGTGTGTATGTGTGTGTGTGTGTTGATGCCTGTGTGGTTCCTTAAAACTAGCTGACTGGATCTCAGATCTCAGAGAGTGGTGAGGACTTAAAAGACTTTCCCAGATACCCCAGCCTCAGGTTCCTCTAGTGTACTACAGTGTTTAAGCTAACTTTGGTTTCAAATAATCAGAGCTGTTTTTAAGTGTTTTGGGACACGTCTTAATTCATTTCTACATTACATTACATTACATGTCATGTAGCAGACGCTTTTGAAACCAGTCCAAGTACTGTCTGGACTAGGGCTGGGCGATATGGACCAAAAGTCATATCCCGATATGTTTAGGCTGAATATCGTTATACAATATATATCCTGATATTTTTTTATCGCAAAGTGAGAGCAAATGTTCAGTCAAAGCCAAATATGACATGTCACAAGTAGTTTTATTGAAACTGTTTTTTTAAATGAACATGAATACTGTATAACAACAGGAGTACCTTTTTAAAAATAAAAATAAAAAGTTCCATAAAGTGCACATTTAAATAAAAAAATATATTTAATTAAAATAGCCTATGAAATTAAATGGCCAATATTCTTCTGAAATAAATATATTTATATAAAAAAGAATAACCAACATTACAAAATAACTAAATATGACAAACCCTAGTAAGGGCAGCATTTATATATAAAGAAAGAACAACATAAAGTGCTCAGTTAAAGAAAAATGTTTTCAAACGTCAGCTTGAGATTACCTTTTCCTTTTTGTTAACTCAATTTCTTATCTGAACAGTCTTAACCAGTTTCACAAGAAGCAGACTATCAACTCAATAAACATTTCCCCCCTCTTTTTTTAACTTTGATAAACAGTAGTGCTGTCTTAAGGTAGACATTAGAAGACAGACAAGTGTGTCCTCCTTCACTTAAAGATGTTGTGTGAGAGACACCAGCCTGTCAACGGCATCCGGCTTCAGAGATGCTCTGTGAACTATTTCAATATGGCCTAATTCCATATTGCATTTTAAAAAATATATTGATATATTTTTTTTATATTGATATATCGCCCAGCCCTAGTCTGGACTTGTTCAAGATGGGTTTAAGCCAAGTAATAACAAGACAAGTCCATGTCCACTCTCAAGTCATTTGAAACAAGCTCAATGCATGTATAGTCATTCAAGATCATCAGTGTGTAAGTCCAAGTCAAGATGTATGTCTGTCATGATTCTGAATGTTGGTCATTTAAATTACACAGCATCCCTGACCAAGTTATTTTAATGCTAGTCTCCCCTCCACTCCCAGAGACTTTAAAGTTTTTGATTCCAGATCTCATTTCTCAAGCCTTGCATGGTTCCGGTCTGACCCGGCAAGTCTTACGTCAGCAGCTGTGTTTGTGTGAAAGTGTGACTGTGTGACAAGGAGAAAGAATTCAAGTTTCCATTTACTCTGTGTGTGTGTGTGTGTGTGCGTGTGTGTGTGTGTGTGTGTGTGTGTGTGTATGTGTGTGTGCGTGTGTGTGCGCGTGTGCATACACGTGCTGCTGATGTCTTTAACCCAGGTTAAATGTCATTTCCTCTCTTCAGGCCAGCCAAATCCCTTAAATTCCCACACAAACACGCACACACAAAAGAAAAAACACTTCTCACACTCGCTCCGCTTCACATTCATCCTTTTGAAAACACGCAGATGTACACTCTCACACCATAATACTTTGTCCATACACATAAACAGTACTTCACACACATGTTCTTACCTCAAACACACACATAAACAACTTTCTAAAGGAAGGAGGTGTAGGGAGGGAGAGGACTGGGGTGTTTCACAAATTACATGCAGACTTTTTGCATCAAGTGTCAGCCCCCCTGCCTCCTCTTTCTCCTTCTCCTCCTCCTTCCTCAATTTGCTGAACTCTTAAGTGAAACACACGAGCCATGACGGAGTGCATGCTGCCCACATGGGTTAGAAACTCTACAGAGACGCAGGGTTTTTCAGTGGGAATATGTAACTGTTGAATGTGTGGAATATGGCTCAGACCCCAGCGGTAAAAACTCCACTGCGGAGATCCTTCAGCGAGCATGTGAAAGATTCCACCAACAAGGCTTGGGATGTCTTCTGGAAGAGCGTCAGGGAGAGGCGGCTTTCGGGTGAGTTGGGATATGATGTGAATGTATATTATTCAGCTGGTCGGCAGCATGGAAAGGGGAGTTTGTGCAAGGTTACAACAGCACCTTGAAAGTAGCAAAGGGTCGTTTTCTGCAACTTGGCATGATTCAAGAAATAGATATTAGGAAAAGGAAGTGAGGATAAAATCTTCTATAGCTTGCTGGCAAAGGTGTACATTATGACGCATGAAATTCAGATGGAGGGCAAGAAGAGATCAATCAATATTCTTTGCGAATTGGCAATAGAGATGCATAACAGGATTGGATGAACCTGCAGGCGGCTGGTCTCGTCTGAAAACTGAAACTCATATTTAATGTGATCTATACAAAATGAATAAAAGTAAGTTTTTCCACAAGTTATTTGTTTAAGAAAGCAGGTTTATGAGGTTTAAAGTTCACATATCCCCCTGCAGCTAGAGTTAACATAGAATTACATTTTTCTAGGTTGTTTTCGTGGATGCACAAGAGGTCAAGACAAAAATATTCTAAGGTAGAGTTGGTGGAACCAGTGACGTCTGCCTGACATTGAGTGTATGACGTAGTTTGAAATACAGTTGCAGTTATTTCAGTCTTGTCGACATCATTGAAGGAATGTCTTCCCCAAAGCAAGAGTATGGCTCTCTCTATAGTCTATCTATAGTTTATGGAAACATTGAACTTCTGTGGTATGGAGCATAACCTGCGTCGGGGTTAGGCAACTTTTTATGAGGGTGTTGCGTTTAGTTTCTTCAATGGGATTGTTGATATTAATAAAAAGATTACATAACACCAGCCTTATCCTTTAATATCTCTCAAACCACTTTGAAAAGCTGTCATAATATCCAGGGCAGTTTTCTGTTTGAATCTGTCCATCATAAATGTGCAAGAAAGCAAAACCACTAACATGTGAGCTGTAGCTGTGACTGATTGTGGTTTCACGTCTCACTGAAGCCGAATGTTTTCTAGGGTTTGTTGCACACCGTGAGGTTCACTTGTTGCTACTCGGGGTGCTAAATGGAGTCCAGAGCTCCCAGCATATTCCACACACTGAGAGCTATCAAGTCTCTCTCCGTATGACAGATCCTGAGAGGTCAAAAGGTTTCAGGTCTGATTCTCAACCTCCTCAGCAGGCACCTGGCAGTGTTTCATCACTATTAACACAAAGCAGGTTTAGATCAGTGAGCTTGGGACACAGAACTGTGATGAGAAAAGGGCGTTTGGTTAAACTGAAGCTGCAGGGAATACTTTTTTTTTATTTCCCTTGAGGTAGAGATTTGTGTTTGTTTGTGTTTGTGTGTGTGCCTGCTTTTTAGGTGAGGTTGTGACTGGAAGGTTAATTCACTGAACTGGCTGTGAAAATATCAAGGTGACCCAGAGGGTGACACACTGCTGCAGACATGTGCTGAGCAAGCCTCAGGTGCAAACTTAAGGGACTGCATGAAGCATCCAAATAGCTTCAGTGTGATTTGGGATTTTTCATTGGCATAGCCTACTAGCTAGTGAGGAAGCCAATATTGCTAGCTTGTTAGCCTTGAACTGTGATACCATTTTGTCACTTTCTTGGGTTAATGCAACCTAAGGCTGGATTTTTCCGGATGTCTCATGCTCATTAATTTACTCATAGTCTGATACACTCGATGTAGTTGTGGTTATAAGGTCATGCCTCTCACCTGGCATCCTCCTCCTCTATTCGTCTTGTGGTTAAGAAATGTAAAGTTGTCATAAATGGGGAAATTAGCTCCAGAGACCAAAGCATTTTTCTAGCAGGCTGTAAACATGTTTATTTCTGCTGTAAAGGCTGTAAAGTTTAAAAAGATCATTTAACATGGGGGTCTATTACCCCTTTGCAACCTATGTGAACCTAGTTCTAGTACTGGGCTGGTGCTGGTTCGCAGTTGGTTCAACTTGCGAACCTTCTCAGAACCTGTTTGCTTTTCCACAGGCTAGAGAGCCACACGATTACGTCGCCGTATATGTCTGTATACGTTTCTGCTCTCTGCGAGCATTGTCTCTTTACAAATGTTGTTCCTGGCTTTGCACCCTACATTGGCATCTAAACATGACTGGTACAACACATCTGTTCTGATCACTATGGATGGCAATTATGTTTTTATTTACACTGAACGAGATGTTGATGTTAACACTATCCTGCTAACGCTAGCCTGCTAACACTAGCTGGTATCAATGACATTGCAGTTAAACAAATCAAACAAAAGTAATGATGCGCATTTTAGTGCATTTAGATAATCCAGCCCCAGCCTCTGATGTAAGCGGTTCGCGGTTTGACACCAGCAAGAGTTGGTGCCGATCTGGAAACAGTTTTCCATGCCAAGAGCCGGTTCTTTGGCTGTCGAAAAGTGAGGAACTGGTTTGATATAAGAAATCGGCTTTGAACTGGCCCTGGACCTAACTTAGTTGAAAAGGGATATATGGGATTGACTCACTTTCGGAACCAACCTCAAGGGGCCTTTCGCGGAACTACAGCTTTCAGCACTTCCACACTGGCTTCATTTTTCAGAGACTGTTGCTTGCTTGAAAGACTGTGTGTATGTGTGTACTGATTCTTGTAGCTAAACTCTGCAACTCTGACAAGGTGAAGTCATCTTTTTCCCTGCAAAAATCCCCCTAAATTCTCATAAACACACACCCACACCAAGTATGGAATATAAAATGTTAATGATCAGCAGGCTACAGAACTGAGGCAGGTTTCTAAGCTGAGAAGCTTTTAGTCACCATGCTGCAAAATTCAAAACAGCTACCTTCAGGGGTTTAAATGAACTTAAGTGATAAACTGAAAAGTTGAGGATGAATAATCCTTCTGCTGTATGTTACTGTCCACTTCTAAAACCTCAAGAAATGTTGACTAACTGTGTGTATTTGTGTAGGTGTGGGAATGTTTTTTTTCTTTTTCTGTGTGTGTTTAACTCAGACAGCTGGTTCTACTTTTCCTGTGAGGGATGATACCTGGCTCCAGCTGTGTGTACACTTACATCTGCGTGTGTGTGTTTGGATTAAATAAACATATGACGTTAGAGCAGTCATGCTCACTGACTGGCTGAGATGGATTATGTAATTCTGTGCTTCATAATCCTGTTGCACTGTCACACATTTATGCACAGCAGAGAAAAACACAGAGAGAGAAAGCAGAGAGAAGAAGTTTTTTTTTAAAAACAGCAATTTCGTATTAAACTGTGTACTTTAAATGTATCCAACCTTCAAAATAGCCACTAACGTCCCTTAATTTCCATATGCTGTGAAACAAACATCTTATTGAGTTCAAACATGCATAAAAATAGATGCATCATCTAATCCAACCCAAGAAGTATCGGTAACACCCTATTAGCATAAGATTGGACAACATATTGAAATAATCAAATTACAAACAAGAATCTTAATATACTTTCTCAAATGCTGAGAATATAGTTTTGCCCAGTTTTTGCCCTGTTAGCAACCAAAAGTGCAACAAGCCAATCAGCCCATAATGCAATCAAGTTGGTGCTTTAACTAGTCAGACTGTGAATAATCATAAAATTATGAAGAAGGAATAAATAGGAAGAAGTGAGTATTTTTCTACATTTACTGAGGTATCACACCAATGTGTTTATTAATGAAAATGCCTCTTTGTGTTTGTTGAGCTGAATAAATGTGTTATAATGAAATGTGTTTAATTTCATTAAGTTACCTCAATCTGTGAAAATTCTTTGTCATCCTTTACACTACCATTTGTAAAGAGACTATATTAAATAAAAGGTTCCTTGATAATTAAATTTGACCAATAAAATGTCCTTAATCCATATTTAATAAATGTACTGTATGTGTTATGAAAGGACAGTGCCTCACAGCAGAGGGTTGCGGGTTCAAATAGAACTTGCGGCTCTTCTGTGTGGAGTTTGCATGTTCTCCCCGTGTCAGCATGGGTTCTCCCCGGGTACTCCGGCTTCCTCCCACAGTCCAAAAACATGTAGTTTAGGTAAAACTGGGGACTCTTAATCGCCTGTAGGTGTGAATGAGAGCAGGAATGGTCGTTTGTTTCTATGTGTGTATTCTTGCCAGCTGCGGCTGAGAAACTTCTAAACTACAGAGTATATTTTTTTTAAGTAATTTTTATTCAATGGCAGTCTAAGATGTGGAGAATGGTGATGCAGCGTCCTAGCACCCTACATTGGCCACCTGCCACTGATGAAGGTCAAAGCAATTATATTAAAGCCAGAAAAAGAGCAATTTCCCTTTAAGACATTTGCATTGGCTCCACAGTTTCAGTCGAGGTGGAGGCTGTATGGTCGGTTTCAAGCAAAGACTGCAGAACAGACAGTAAGACCACTGATATTCTCTAAAACTGTACATACAGTACTGCATTGGGTGTACTTGAACTTTCCAGCACATACTGTGTGTAGTCTGTTCATAATTTTTTCTCCAGCTGTGCGGACGCTTGTCAAACAGCTGACAAAACTGGCTTCCCACAGACAATGGCAGATCATTTTGCGATAAATTGGTTGAAAATATGAAGATTTAGCCTTCCTCTGTTGGTGTGTGTGTGATATTACTACATTCCATCTGGAAATCAGGGTACAGAGAGTGGTTCAGATGGAGTCAACCCAGTTCGCACTCAGATTTGTCAAAGTTGCTACTCTGTTGATAGAAACCCTTTTCTTCTTTTCATAGCCGAACTGTGTGTGAACTGAACCAGTGTTGTGTCTCTCTTGAGGAGGGACGACCGTATTTAGCTGCAGTGTGAACACCGCCTGTGAGAATCGCTGCTCTAATCCTCATCTCTGTCTCTCGCTTTGTCCTCTGCTTTTCTTTCATCACTCTCTGTATGTGTCTCTCCACAGGAGCATCTCCTGACCATTCTCCTTCATCAGCCCGTCCAAATATTTACTCCTCCACTAAAAAGTTGTCATAATTCACAGCCCAAATATGGTCTTCCATTCAAACCTCGCAGCCGACACTCCTACACATGCAGTCTTTGCCAGACACACTCTGTAAACTTTTTCCTCACGCCTCAGCAAACTTATTACCATTATGACGGTGACGGTGTCCAGAAATTCCAGATGCAAATTGGAATTTAATCCAGAGGTGGGGATGCATGGTCAGGCCTAGCTGTGTGTGCAAGGATCCACAGGGATCTTAATGGTTAAACAAATATGTATATATATATGTAATGGTTTTAAATAAGCAAAAACAATACTATCCAGTATTTTTGTTGAGTTGTTTTGTCAGAGTGGGAGACGATCTCAGAGGATTAAAATTGACATTTTAATAAAATCCAAATTTATAGAAGGTTTTATAGACTTAAAGGGAAGATTCTGAAGTCATCATGTTTCTACTATTCAGCAGGAAAAAGACTTCACCAGATATTTTAATGTGACAGGAGGTATTTGTTCAGATTTTATAAGGCCACCATGCTGCAGTGTCTGAGCTTGTGTGGAATGAACATTGTTTTATTCCTGCTGGAATTTCAAATAAAATCTGTAAAAACTATAATTAACCTTTGTTCTAGGCGTGTGGAAGTGCCATCATGGCAGCACATCTGCAGAGAGGCGAGCCAGGAAGTTTGATCTGAAGTTAAGCACTGATCATTATTTGTCTGGTTTAATTGTTTATATAATCCTATCTGCAGGTCACCAACAGTTGTGATTTTCTAATTGTGTGAAATGAGGTTATACTCAGAGCAACATCACCCCAGAGTCTTTGTAGACAAAAATAAGAAAAATATATTATATATAAAATATATATCCAAGAATCGCCACATTATCGTGGTGGAGGGGTTTGTGTGCTCCAGTGATCCTGGGAGCTGTGTTGTCGGGAGCAATAGCTCCTGGTAGGGTCTCCCATGGCAAAGTGGTCCCAGGGGAGGGGCCAGGCTAAGAGCGATTCAAAAGACCCCTATGAAGCGGACCATAGAACATCAGCGTACCTCGCCTGGCACGGGTAAACCGGGGCCCCCTTCTGGAGCCAGACCCGGGAGGGGAGCACGCAGGCGAGCGCCTGGCGGCCGGGCTTTTGTCCATGGGGCCCGGCCGGGCTCAGCCCGAAGAAGCTACATGGATCCGCCGACCTGTGGGCCCACCCCCCGCAGAGTAGGGCATAGGGGTCGGGTGCAGTGTGAGTCAGGCAGCAGGCGAAGGCGGGTACCTGGGCGTGCTGACCCCCGGCTCCAGCGGCTAGCTCTGGGGACGTGGAACGTCACCTCACTGGAGGAGCCCGAGCTTGTGCGGGAGGTGGAGCGTTACCAACTAGAAATAGTTGGGCTCACCTCCACACATAGCGTGGGCTCTGGAACCAAACTCCTGGAGAGAGGCTGGACTCTCTCCTTTTCCGGAGTTGCCCAGGGTGAGAGGCGCCGGGCGGGTGTGGGGATACTCACAAGCCCCCGGCTGAGCGCCGCTTTGTTGGAGTTCTCCCTGAGGAATGAGAGGGTCGCCTCTTGCGGCTGCAAGTCGCGAGGAGAAGGTCTCTGACTGTTGTCTGTGCCTATGCACCGAACAGCAGTTCGGAGTACCCGGCCTTCTTGGAGTCTCTGGGTGGTGTCCTGGAAGGGGTGATTGGGAGGAACGGCCTGCCCGATCTGAACTCGAGTGGTGTTTTGTTATTGGACTTCTGTGCTAGTCAGGGATTGTCCATAACAAACACCATGTTCGAACATAGAGTTGCTCATACGTGTACCTGGTACCAGAGCACTCTAGGCCAAAGATCGATGATCGATTTCATTATCGTGTCATTAGATCTGTGGCCGCATGTTCTGGACACTCGGGTGAAGAGAGGAGCAGAGCTGTCAACTGATCACCACCTGGTGGTGAGTTGGATCAGGTGGCGGGGGAGGATGCTGGACAGACCTGGCAAGCCCAAACGTGTAGTGAGGGTGTGCTGGGAACGGTCTTCAACTCACACCTCCGGAAGAATTTCTCCAACATCTCGGGTGAGGCTGGGGACATGGAGTCCGAATGGGCCATGTTCAAAGCCTCAATTGTTGATGCGGCTGGTAGGAGCTGTGGCCTGAAGGCCGTCAGTGCTTGTCGTGGCGGCAACCCAAGAACCCACTGGTGGACACCAGCGGTGAGGGAGGCCGTCAAGCTGAAGAAGGAGGCCTTTCGGTCTTGGCTGGCCGAGGGGTCTCTGGAATCAGCAGACAGGTCCCGTTCGGCCAGAAGGGCTGCAGCTGCGGCAGTCACTGAAGCAAAAACTTGGGTATGGGAGGAATTCGGGGAGGCCATGGAGGAAGACTTTCGGTCGGCCTCAAAGAGGTTCTGGAAAACCGTCGGGCGTCTCAGGAAGGGAAAGCAGGGCTTGGCCCAAGCTGTGCTCAGCGGGGGCGGAGACCTGCTGACCCAACCTGTGGATGTCGTCAGACGGTGGAAAGAACACTTTGAGGAACTCCTCAATCCAGCCAACACGTCCTCTGTAGAGGAGGCAGAGTCTGAAGACTCAGGGGAAGACTCAAAAGTATCCCTGGCAGAGGTCGCCGAGGTAGTCAAAAAGCTACCCGGCGGCAAGGCGCCAGGGTTGGATGAGATTCGCCCTGAGATGCTGAAGGCTTTGGACACTGTTGGGCTGTCATGGTTGACACGCCTCTTCGGTGTCGCGTGGAGGTCTGGGACAGTGCCAGTGGAGTGGCAGATCGGGGTGGTGGTTCCCATTTTTAAAAAGGGGGACTGGAGGGTGTGTTCCAATTACTGTGGAATCACACTTCTCAGCCTCCCCGGAAAAGTCTACTCCAGGGTGCTGGAAAGGAGGCTCTGGCCGATTGTCGAACCTCAGATTCAGGAGGAACAATGCGGCTTCCGTCCTGGCCGTGGAACAACGGACCAGCTCTTTACCCTGGAGAGACTTCTGGAGGGGTCATGGGAGTTTGCCCATCCAGTCTACATGTGTTTTGTGGACTTGGAGAAGGCCTACGACCGTGTCCCTTGGGGAGTCTTGTGAGGGGTACTGCTATGGGGTACCGGGCTCGTTGCTACGAGCTATCCGGTCCCTATATAACCAAAGTGAGAGCTGTGTCCGCATACTCGGCACAACGTCAAACATGTTCCCAGTGGGTGTTGGCCTCCGGCAGGGTTGCCCCTTGTCTCCAATTCTGTTTGTGGTTTTCATGGACAGGATCTCAAGGCGCAGCCGGGGGGAGGAAGGGATTCGGTTTGGTGACCTAAGAATTGCATCTCTGCTTTTTGCAGATGATGTGGTTCTTTTGGCTTCATCAAGCCGGGACCTCCAGCACTCGTTGGGGCGGTTTGCAGCCGAGTGCGAAGCGGTTGGGATGAGAGTTAGCACCTCCAAGTCTGAGGCCATGGTTCTCTGCCGGAAAACGGTGGACTGCCCCCTCTGGGTGGGGAGAGAGGTACTGCCTCAAGCGAAGGAGTTCAAGTATCTCGGGGTCTTGTTCACGAGTGAGGGTAGAACGGAGCGTGAGATGGACAGGCGGTTTGGTGTGGCGTCAGCAGTGATGCGGGCGTTGTACCGGACCGTCGTGGTGAAGAAGGAGCTGACCCGGAAGGCAAAGCTCTCGATTTACCGGTCCATCTATGTTCCAACCCTCACCTATGGTCATGAACTTTGGGTAGTGACCGAAAGAGCAAGATCGCGGATACAAGCGGCTGAAATGAGCTTCCTCCGTAGGGTGGCTGGGCTCAGCCTTAGAGATAGGGTGAGGAGCTCAGACATCCGGAGGGAGCTCGAAGTAGAGCCGCTGCTCCTTCGCGTCGAAAGGAGTCAGCTGAGGTGGTTTGGGCATCTCGTAAGGATGCCTCCTGGGCGCCTCCCGTTAGAGGTGTTCCGGGCATGTCCAACTGGTAGGAGGCCCCGGGGAAGACCCAGAACACGGTGGAGGGATTGCGTCTGGAATGCCCTGCTTAGCCTGCTGACCCGGCCCCGGATAAGCGGAAGAAAATGGATGGATGGATGGATTTGAGTTGAGTTGAGAACTATTTGGAGTATATATATATATATATATATATATGTGTGTGTGTGTGTGTATATATATATGTGTGTGTGTGTGTGTGTGTATATATATGTATATGTGTGTGTATATGTATATATATATATATATATATGTATATATATATATTAGAATTATTATTATTATATATGTTTATTTTTTTATTTAACACTGGGTTTGTAAAACAAATTATTTGATGTAAGCACAAATCATGCAGCAACAGAAAGAAAGTTTGGAGAAGGCACAGAAAAAATGAAACACATCATTTCCTGTCAGAGCATTTCTCTATTGGAAGGGGACCCAGAAGCTACAACTATTTATTTACATAAAAACATAACTAATTATGCAATCATTTTACAGTTAAACAGCCTTTCATAATGAAGTGGTTCTTGAGGATAAAGATGATTAAAATTGAAAATGAGAACGTGGAGAGACAGCAGGGCTCTGAGCCAAATGTGATGGAAGGAATCAATGTGAAGGCTGATGTTTATTCTGTAGTCATCAGAGATGGGCCAAACTAAACAGCCAAGTGGGGAAGCTGGGGTGGGAACCTGGGAAACACAGACACAAAACACACACACAGACACACAGTTCTTCCTCGTGTCTCTGCAGCTTTGACAGATCTCACACACTAACTCTTTATCATAGGCTTTCAAACAAACACAGTTGTGGTTGTGGTCTTGCAACTTGTGTGGTAAATTATTCTGTATGGGGGCAGAGGGAGCAGAATGAATGGAGAGGGTGAAAAGAGTAAGAGTAGGAAAGAGTAAGTGATGGGAGTGGTCCTGACTTAAGCCAGCTTTGGGGACATATTTCAGACTAAACCAGTTAATTGCAGACAGCTTGTCCAACTAGGGACAAAAGCTGTGTCCCCAATTTGGAAAAGGCTGATTTTTTGTGTCACTTGTTAAGGTTGGGGTCATTTCTGTTCAAGCTGCAGAAGAACATGAGGAAACAGCTTGTGGGACAGCCACAGGGTGACACTCATTAACAATATGGTCGAGGATAAAAACTTGTTATTAAAAGTTTTCCAGTGTGCAGAAGTTTGTTTTTGACATAATGATTTCCAAAAACTACTAAAACTAATACTATATTATTATGCCATTGGTTGATCTGAAGAGAAAGTACAATGACTCAGTGCCACTAAAGGCAAAGTCAAAACTTTTTTCTCAGCTCAAGGCTACCAAACTGTCATCCTGAAATATACTGTAGTATAAAGCCAATGCAGGAGAGGATTTGGAGTTTCCACCAGTACCACCTGTAGCTCTCACAACGAGAGCTAGATTCCAAAAAGTTCTTTCATTGAGTTTCTTCTGAGAATATTTGTGTCATATCCAGTTTAATCATCATTGACTGATCTGTTTATCATTTTTTCCAGTCAGAGACTTATGCATTCTGGTTTTTCAGCAAGCATTCACCAAGTAAATGTAGTAAGAAAAACAGGTATGTGGCAGAAATCTTTCCCTCTCTTATCCACACTGTAAGTCTTTTGTCATAGCTGGATTTCATTAGCAGTATTACCTCATCCTGAGCATTGGGACCACATGCTTCTCCTCTTTTTCTTTTCTCATTTTATGTACCCATCTTCTCCTTTCTTCCCTCTCTCTGCTTAGCTCGTCTTCTTATTGTTTGCCCACTCTTTCCTTCTCTTCTTTCCTGTTTGCTGTCACTCTGACTGTATTCATACCACACACTCAAGGGAGTCGTGTGTGTGTGCATTTTACTATTCTGATTGAGGCTACATTACAGTTAAAAAACCTTTCCAGATGTGAAGTGGGAAAAAAATTCCCAGCTGAAAAAATTCCAGCTGGAATAAAGAATTAAAGGATTCAGATTTCAGGTTTCTTTACTCCAACATCAGCTAAAAGAATATTTTAAAATTATCCTATAAACTGATAGGCTCCATTCTGCATGCATTCTTTCAGAATTCATGAATAGTTTAGCATGTGGGGACCTCCAAATCATTTTCATCCAAAATTGTTTGATTTCTGAAGATGCAATCTGTGAATGGGAAAAGTTGAGAATAACAAAAAAGCAGGTCTTCCTGTCCAGAATTAGAATGACTGACTTTTCAGCTTGAAGCTGAAAAGAAAATGTGTCTCTAATGTTGCAGCAGATGAGACAGAAAGTGGCTCGGCGTGTTGAGACATTCAAGAGCCTGTTAGCACCGGCATTGACCACGTCCTTCTCTGTGTGTGAAACTTAATAGTTTCAGGGAAGAGCATGTCTGCTGTCCAGAGACTGTCTGATGAGCAGGTGGAGGAAAGTTAACATGCAAGTGGCAATTTACCTTCGATTTCTGGTCCACACAAAAACAACAAAGGTGGTCATTCTTCCATCCATTTATCCGTCCATTTTCCACCACTTATCCATGGTCGCATCACAGTGGAGGCAAGCTCAGCCGCAGACATCCTTATCCCGGGCCACAAGCCCAAGGTCTTTTTGGAGGATACAGGCTGTCCTAAAACATTTGCTTGGTTTTCTAAATGTAAGCCCATTTCAAGGGCTTACATTTAGAAAAGAAGTTTTTATCACATATGCTGCCTGGATTGGCCAACAAGTCCCAAAGATTAAACAAATATGAAAGTGATGAGGACCACATAACCCCCATTTCTACCATGGAGACATGGAAAGAGACTCACTAGAACAAATCACAAGCACAACACTCCCCATGGTAGGAAAGAAGAAACAAACACACAGATGGAGAGAGACACAAGAGGAGGGACTGGATCTACAAGAGGATGAAGATCCAGATCCAAACATTTAGAATGAAAAGGAGACTTGGATTGAATGGTAAATGTAGACCGGTGTTTCAGCACCCTCTTTAATATGATAGTCTCGTACAGCGCTCACAGTACTGCCAACACTGCACTGAAAATCTTGAGCTACATCTTATACTCATTCGTAAACAGGCCCTTGAGATACTCAAACTCCTTCATTTGGATCGGCAACTGGCTTCCAACCAGAAAAGCAAAACCATTGTGTTAAACGTGAAGGTGCTGACTTTTATCCCAGCTTCTTGAACTGTTAGACATATGCCTGAGAGAAATAAAAAGGGAAAAAATTGGTTTATACACCATCAACACCTCACTACTTATGTGCACCCTGTCCGATAATGTCAGTATAAGGAGTTTGTACACGTAGCAAATTATGTCATTTTAGTTGTTGTCATAGTAATGATCGTCAATGATGTAGAGGGGGGGTGGATGGGTCAAACAAATGGCGGACTTTCACCCAGGAGAACAGACTTTGTGTCCCGTGTAGAAAACAGAAGTAAATTTCCTTTCACATAACTTCTGTTTTTTACATAACTTCGGTGCTTCAAGGTTTGTCAATTACATTTTTTACATAATTTCCATGGATAACGTCACACCTCGTAACTACTTCATTTCCGGCAGTTACATACATTTATTTACTGTTTAAACTGTCTTGTATAGCGTCTTACCAGAAAGCTTTTTGCAACCCTTTTTTTACAAGAGTACAGCCATACGTGTATGTATAATTATGTAACGCTCATTTTATGGATGTATTGACAAACAGTTTATTCTTTCGTTCAGGTGGGAGATCTTGTTGCCCTGTCCATGACAGTCTGTTCCCTGAATGGTCACACATGGTGATAAGCCAAACATGATTTGATGCAATGAAACAATTGGGCCAGTATTCATTCATAACAAGCTTCGTCCAGCTTGATTGAAGAGGTGTTGCACTGTGTTTTCAGAACTTGTCAGGGTTGCATCCAATGAACACTGTACATCCTGTTTTTGCAGACCATGCGACCCCTGGGCTGGACCACAGTTGTTAAACTCAGCAGGCCCGGTGCTTGGTTTAATGGTTCAGTGGCTGGGACTGCCATCATCAAAACACAGCGCTGACCCCCAGACTCTTAATGGAAAAGGCTGCGTGTAAATCCCGAAGCCTAATGAGCTGTTTGCTTTGTTTACAGCTCTGAGCGGCCGGCGCTACATTGAAGAAAGGATTTATAGACTCTTCTTGCCTGATAGAACGTAACAGCAATGCACACACTATTTTGAGCCAAAATGTTTTTTTTCTTTTTATATTGGGCCAACGTAGATTGCTTTCTTTTACTTTGTCTTTTTTCGGCCGCCAAGCTATTTAAGGTTGTACCTGTGTGGGTTTTGTAAAGTGGTACCAATATTCAGGATTCAAGCTGCCAGTATAAATGAAATTGTGACTATTTTCCTGCCAAAGCTGGTGACAGTGTAGAAATCTGAGATGGAGCTGAGTGTTTTGCTCCAACTGCGCTCAACTTTTAAGTGTTTTGTTGGCATTTGATGTCTCTTAAGAAAAAATATCAAATCAGTCCAATGCTCTAATGACAATAACACACACATTCTCAGTAGTGGAAGTCTGTTTGAAGGAGCAGGCCACATTTTTTTGGCTTACACTGCACAAAAACACAATTTAAAGCCTGAATAGACAAAAAACATCTGGATTTTAGTTATGTATTGTTGACAATTTGATACTATTCTTGCAGCAATTCTCAAGTGGTACACATCTTATGATTCAGAGATGTCCCCTTTTTTCTGGTGCAGTGTAATGTCACCATCATACATTAGATTTTTGTAAGCATCCCATATTTGACTCCAAGACTGACTCCATAGTCAACCAGGGGGTTTAAGTTTCTGTACAAAGTTGACAAAACTTAGCTTTTGTTGTTAATTTTGTTTTTGCCTTTTAGTATTACCATAAATTGAGCAAAAAAATAAAAAGTTTCCTATGATATCAGTGTTACCATCATATTCTGCATTTACTCATTACATTCAAATGTAAATTATAGATGTCTCCTGCAATATTTTATACACATTTGCCTGACATATTGTGTAACTTGTTATCTAGAGTTTGATAGTTTTGAACAAAGTTTTTCGGCACAACATTACTTTGTAAGCGCCAGTTGGTCGGTGGGGTTGACAAGGTTAAAAAACAACTACCTGTGTCTCCAAAATGAAACACAATGAAAAGCACCTGAGGTTGTGTTAAAGCAGCAGAGGGACGCAGCTTTGAAAAGGAAGCAGGCTGAAAGGAGGAAAAATATGCTGTCGACAGAAGCCAGAGTCCCATATTCCACAGTATTTATTGTGTTGGTTTTAATATCTTGGAGGAAATGTGCTTTAGCGGCTTCCAAACAGAGAAGAAAGGAGAGCAGGAGGCCACCTGAGAGCGATGGGAAGACCCAAAATGGCTGCTTTTTTCAATCACCTCGCTGTAGATTTCAGAGACGGAGGGTGTGGCCGTGAACCAGGGCACAGCAGAGTAAATTCGCTTATCTGAACTGATAAGCTCTTTTTGAGCAGTAGGGTGTCCTGTGGCTTAGAGAGGCTGTTTGTTAGTACAACAGATAACTTTTCATCATGAGGCAGCAACAGTTTTTCCAGTTACATTGTAGTTTAACTCACCTCACTCTCAAAATCCTCTGTTATCTTGTAATTAACAACTTTGCTAAGTAGAAATCTTCTGTCGTCACAATGTGCATGTAAGTGCACAGCTGTACAGCGAGCTAAACACACCTTTGTGGCTCGATTATGTCTCGATGCAGAAAAGTCAATAAGGCGACCTGCAATTACACATTCAGTCCATGCAAAAGTAATATGTTGCTACATGTGACCACACTGACATGACTGTCTCTAAGCATTTGGTCAATGTGCTAAAGCCTCGCCACACTGTGCCTTCATGTATTGATTTTACACCGTGTCCTTAGGCCGGTCATAATAATAACAATTTCGACTTATCATATGATATATTGGCATGACCACGATAATTTTGGACAGATTTTCCAACTTGACGACTTTGTCGCTGTATTTAGCGACTTTTCAGACCTATTTTTCAAAAAAGCTACGAGCGACAAATCTAGCAACTTTTTCTGGTGTTACTGGAGACTTTTGGAGAGTCGTTCTCACTCTTCTTAACGAGTTGAGGGGCTGCTTGCGGCCCCTCCCTCGTCCCAAGGCAATCACAAGCGGCACAGAGCAGGGGATGTTAACCCAGTTACATTGTTGTTTAACTCACTTCACTCTCAGAATCCTCCTCATCCTCATTCTACATCAAGCACCAGTTTCTTCTTGTCTTTGATTTGTAATCAACAGTTTTGCTGAATAGAAATCTTCTGCAGTCACAATGTACATGTAAGTGCACAGCTGTACAGCGAGCTAAACACACCTTTGTGGCTCGATTATGTCTCGATGCAGAAAAGTCAATAAGGTGACCTCCTATTACACATTCAGACCATGCAAAAGTAATATGCTGCTACATGTGAGCACACTGACATGTACTTTAGAGCTAAGAGATTACTAAATTACAGCATTTGGTCAATGTGCTTAAACCTCACCACACTGTGCCTTCATGTATTCATTTTTTAGCGTGTCCTTAGGCCTGTCATCATAATAACAATTTCGACTTATTGACATGACCACGATTATTTTGGCAGTTTATTGCCAGCAGTGCTGCGCACACTCATGATTCTGCTCATGCTGGCTGAGTGATTTCATCTGACTTTTGTTAACGATGGTTAGCTAACTCAACATTATTGTGAAAGACTGGCAGACTTATGTTATTTACGTTGAACAGTCAAATGGAAGGCGGGACAGCATTTACTAAAGATAGCAAACTGAGCAGCGTGCTAGCTAATTAAGGTGCCCACATGAGCTTTGAAGCAAGAGATTTTATCCGACTTTTGTTAACAATGGTTAGCTAGCATAAATTCAGAAGCTAACATTTAATACTCAAACAGATGTTGGGACAGTATTAACTAAAGATAGCGTCCATTTAGCAAAACAAAGCATTGGTGGAGTGTTGCTCTAGGTTTTGATTCTGTTTTATAGTGCCACAGAAATACAATTCAAATCTTCTAGCCTCAATATGAGCTCATCTTAATTTCACAATCAGCACTGTACTTTCTTCTCGGCTTCTCAGCAACACACCCACCAAACATGACGTCGATCAGATGAATGTTTGTCGAGAAACTCTCCTAAAAAACAGTCAGAGATTATTGGATTTATAGATAGATATCCATTATTGCAATAATTTCCGGGACAATATATTGTCTAATAGTTATTGTGACAGACCTACAGCGAGGAAGCATCAGTACTTTGTGCCTGCTCTGCAATGGTGGTTCTAAGTAGGGTCTTAGGGGGCTGGTACCCTCGTAATATTATGCCTGGGCCCCCCTCTGGCCTCATAACCAGATCTCAGCTGACATAGTCTTTAAGAGCCTGTGGAAGGCTTAGTTTTAAAGCAAAAATTTGTCAATAGTCATTTCATAATCGCATCATTCCTCACACCCCTGAATCAGAATCAAATTGAATCATGAGGTGCTTAGAGATTCACATCCCTTTTGGCCCAAAGATGCCTAGAAGTCTGTTTTGGAAGTGTTGGAAAAGGGCATTGTTCATTACCATCCAGCAGCCACTGTGGTTGGAACATAATGAGCACTTACATTAGCTTCCTGTTGAGATTGTGTCAAAGAGATTAAAGTTTTAACTCATTTTTGACACCATGATTTGTGCAGTTGTTGTACTGCAAATGCATTATGTCAGGTTTACTAGCACAGTGTGTTATCTACAACCTCAGACAATAACACAGAGTGCATTGAGCAGCTCTGTGACTCAACAAAAACTGAACATGACAAGTTCAATAAATTATTATTCCAGGGCTGTTGCGTTGGGATGTTTAAGATTATACAGGTGTTCATGATATTGTGTCCACTCCCCTGCAGTTTTTAATTTGTTTCTCAAACCTCAGAGGCTTTGTGAGTTGATAGTGAGACAGTATCAGCTTTGTCAGATCCAGACACTCTTCAACTCGTGTCTGTTTCAGCCACTGGGAAATGAAGATTCACTAACTTTTTGTTTTACCTGTCAAACCAAATCATCCTGTGCCTTTTGGTGCTCATAAACTGATTAGCTCATCTTGTTGTTTTAATTAATCCCTCATGCAACCCCTGTGTCATTGATCTACTTCCTGCTGCAGGCCTGGTTTAAACTAAAGCCCCAGCAGGATTTTTTGTTGAGGTTTTCATGTCCACAAAATGTTATGCGGGTGAGCTTTTGTTTAAATTGGGTGTAAAAGAGACAAAAACTGGAAACCAGCTATACACCTTCCTCTTCCATTTATGCAGTGGCTGCTGCTGTGGGAGCTTCCTCCAAGATGTGTGCCTACCTGAATGGAGGTTATGTTCATTTTCATATCTATGAAAACTCCCTGAATTCAGTCATCATTTGTGTATCTGTGGCTGAATAACTTCCCATGCAGCTAACCCAGGAGAAAAATAAATGGCTGTTTATTTCTTTCTCTCTACATTTTCCAATCTTTGGACATAGGACTTGCAGGACACATGATAACGGTGCAGGCCGACAAATTGCTTGGGACAATGCAGGACAGCAGCATTGTGTCCGTGAGGCAAGTGGCAGTAAGTCATCACGCACAATGTTGCCCCCAAACAGACCTCATTTTCCCTTCCGCTCAAGTTGGCATGTACAAAGTCCGCTGTGGGGTGAGAAGCTTCAATCTGTGGGGAAAAAAACAAGCCTTTTTCCATTTCTTTTCTTATTAAACAGCTTTTTAGAAGGTATAGACGGCTGAATGGATTAGCTCCCCATATTGAGGCAAGTAATTATATAGGATACCATTATATCACACTGTTATGGCAGATTGAGGAGAGCATAGGCTATTAACAAAAAAACATTTCCTGCTTTAAACATTCAATTCAAACTGCCCAAGTACAAACTTTCCACATAATTTGTTTGTTTGTTTCACCTGTTTCCGAAGTTATCATTTAATGGGTATGATCAGCAGTTTTCAGTCCTGTAAGTTAGGTCAAGTAGGGGCCTGCTCCACCTTCTAGCAGGTTGAGCGGGGTGTTATCAACCAATTCATTGAGCTGCTATATTTATGACTGGAAAAGTGGCAGTTGAATGACGACAGGGAATCATTCACTAAGTTACCAAAACAATGAGCAAAAGTTAAAAATGTCATCCTATAATTCACTGTGTGTTCATCTCTATAAACATCACATTTAATATTACAATTACTTATTGTAGTGTTAATTTGTGGGTTTGTATCCAGCTCTTCTCTATACAGTTTGCATGCTACCACTGATCACCACTCTGGTCATTTTTTTAATGAGGATGGTCTTATTTTGGCCTCTGTCCCTTGACTTGTGTTGTTTGTAAACAGGTGAGTCCTGCTCACTGAAATTCTGTATCTAGTCACGACTGTCTTATTAATTTTTCATGTGACCATTGCTCTATTACTTCAGTTTTGACTCACAGATGGCCTTATTGGTGCAGAGCAAAAAGGGAATGGTCAAATCATGTAGATATACTGCAAATGGAAACATCTCATTACAGCCTGAGCTTCAATATGCTAACAACAAACACATATGGGTGTTTGGGGGGTTGGTGTCGATGACTGAAGACATAAGGATCATGCTTAAAACAAGTATGTCAAAATATTTTTCTCAGTATGTTTTTGTTCAGGTTTAGGTCATTCTGGGATTACTTCTGCTCATGATGTGCATCAGGCAAGACTGTCAGTCATCGATATTGCAAATCTCTTCTCCATTCCTTAACGATTGGGTATGCAATATGAGGGCTGCAGTTCATGCATATATTCATGTGTTGTAAATGTGTAGCGAAGTGAGAACATTTAGCTCAGTGGTTGTCTGTCATAACGCTTCTCAATCACAGCGATGGTACTATTTGATCAAATTGTTACCTCCATGTAATACACACACAGTCAGAGCATTAAAAATGTATAGTGTTCAACATCAATAATGTAGAATATTCAGTGAAATAAAGCTGGTTAACGAGCCAGACTTGTGCTCCACTCACTGTTCGTTCCGCCTTGTTTATTTGTTTGTTTGTGTGTGTCATTATAACTGGCATCTCGGTTATTAATTGCACTGCTAGAGTGACCAGTCAAACATGTTGATTTTAATAAGAGCTGCCATCTGTGCTCATATTGTGCTTTTCCACTCAGTATTTATGAATAAATGTCTGCCTCTGTCTGTTTTCAGACATTGCACATGAGATATCATCGGCCCCTGATATTAGATGTTTTTCAAGTGTTGTTTTGAAATGGCATCTGTTGTCTGTTTTTAAATTTTATTTGTAGTCGGAGAAAATATCTTTAGTGCACGATAACACAGTTATAATGACATAAATCATACAAAGAAAAAATGCAAGATTAATTTCTTTGATATATATTAAAAATGGTAATAAAATGGAATTTATATAAAACTCTTTCCCAAGTGCCCACAAGTGTCATGAAAAATGGAAAAATAAATTGGTTTTCCACATGCTATACTATTGAACTATTTGCATTTTTTACAACCTCAACATCCTGTCCGCTCCTCTCTGATCTGTGTAAACGGCCTGTTGTTTTGTCCGATTTTCAGTGAATATTTGTCATGACGGAGCGCAGAATTACATTATTTTAACAAGATCTAGTTATTGTAGATTATTTTTATATCTTATTATTTTGACAAAAATATCAGTTTTTAGTTTCGTTTTGATTACTTTTTCTAACAGGAATTAATAAACCTATGATCCGTTCAATTAAAGTTAAAATTTTGATAATAATACCAGTTTTTACAATTTCTTTCTGAGATAAACTATGTATTATTGCCCTTTTTAAAAAAGAAAAAAAAAGAAAAAAAAAACATACATTTGTAGTAATTGTAATCTGATTGGCCAGTAATTGTGTATTCCACGTATAATAAAGATTCCCATAAAGCATTGCTCCTGTTAAAGGGGTTTTATGAAGCAAACACCTTAGTAACCAGGGTTTTATTCAATGATCCCTCTTGTTCTATAGGTTTCCTTCCCTAATGCATGTAGAACTCATTTGTGTAGACTGATCACAGCCATATTGAGATGTTTTATTCAAGCTACAGTCCCCTTGAGGGAGATCTTTGCTGTGGTTGATGAGTGCTTTGGTGGTTTTGTGTCTTCCACCTGCCAGTGTTACTGTCATTCACATCATCATAGGACAGAATACTTTCTCTGCTTTTATGGCTTCATTCTGAAACCACTAACTCATGAGCAGATGCTAAATGGTTCTCAGAAAGAGTAAGTGAGCTTCTATATTCACTCTGCGTCCGATGCTGTGTGTGTGTCTGTGAATGACTGCGACAGGATTGGCTGTCTGAAATGCAGCTCTGTTGTTAAGGAACTTTTCTGGTTCGAGGACAGACACTCACATCGAAGAGCAACAACTCTTATGGCCCTAAAAGGAGTTGGCCTGTCGTGCGAAGACGAACGTCTGTGGTCAGGTTTGTGTCTGGACGAAAGCTTCTCCTGAGTCTGGCATCTTCAAAACAAAAGCTTTATCCAGCACCATTTCTCAGCCGGAGGGTGACTGGCTCTGTGTGCGGTTGTTTTGTAAATGTGTCCGATGTGTTTGCCGTGAATTGAAGCTCTTATGACATTTAACATTTGCAGCTGAAAAGGGGCTTATTATTTCCTGCTTCTGAGAATTTGATTGTGACAATATTAGCAGTGCAAATACTCTCTTTTCTTCCTTCATTGGTCCTTACTGATTTAAAAACATCTTTTTTTTAAAAACTCACAAATATCTTTGTCATTTTCTCTAAATTGGTCTGGAGAAATTCATGTGAGAAAGCACAGAATCCAGCAAGTGAAAGTGACCAAAATGACAATTCACCTATATCATCAGACTATTAAACTCAAGATTTGGCCGCAAAACATTTACAGCAACCTTTATGATACCTTCCTTTTTATGATGGCCATGTTGGTTTGCCATTTGTCTCCTTAATTCACCTTTCTGGGGAAAGAAAAGCTCACAAATTCTTTACACCAGACCGCTTTCAACTCTGGTATTTCAAGTGTCCTTGAATGCACCAACATACTTTGAAAATGGCCCCTTGTTCACAACTGCAGGGTTGTAAAATTGACAACAAAAACAGTAGCAACGGAAATTTACTATGATGTGTTACTACAGCAGTAAACCAGTGTCTCTCTGTGCACCCACTCCAGCACTCACAAAGGGGTAGATCACCTAGCTTGTTAAACCCCAACTTACATCATCCCAACCGAGTCTAACATCTTTTCATTGTATAAATAATGAAAAGTTTGTTTGCCAAAACCAGGGACATACTGTAGTCCTTGTTTAATAGCATTATGCAGATGTCATTATAAATCAGCTCTGCTGCTGTCCTGATTAGACTTTTTGTCATTGTACAAGTGATTTCTTAATGTAGCATCTCACATTCTTAATCCCGAACCTGCTGTTTTATAACTCTAGGCCGCCCAAATCATCAATCCTCAATAATGAGTTTACTTTGATGGCGACAGTCGATTTGTCAGAGTTGCTGTGTGGGGTTGTAAGGTCCTCATTTACCTGGAGGACACTGTCTGCCTGTCTGAGCCCAGCTGTGCCAGACTGATTCCTCGAGATGGCAAACAACAGCTCACAGTTTTTAGTGGAGACCTCGGCTGTGGCCCTGGGTGTTTTGCATAAAGTTGTACAGCTGTGTTACATGCCGTTGCTGCTCATTCAGAAAACTCTAGCTCCAGAAGCCTCTTTGTACACTGAGAACAATTGCCCAACTATGCTGTAATACTTCATCTATCATGCATTATTCTCAGAAAACAATTATTCTCTGATTGTTGTGTTAAATGACTGTAATTGAGAACTGCATCGTCTCTGGAACAAGCAGCTACCAGATCATTTCTTGACAAAAGTTCTGTCCAATTAACTTGTTGTATTTGTATGGAACAGGATTGCAGCACAGAAAGCAGCCAGAAAAAAAGAGTGGAGAATTATTTCATGGCTGTATCTTTAAACTGGGCAGTGTGTCTCCCACATTAATCCTGATCCAGTTGCTCTTTTTGGAGTCCTGTGATACTCAAGGCTGAGGATTACTCGGCTCCCGCTGCGTCATTGGCTCCCGCAGCTCTTCGGGGTGGCTGCGAACCCCTCCACCGATTCATCTTCATGCAGCGTGAATGTGGTTGCTGCTGATAAAGCGGAGATGCAGCGCCGGCGTTGTTTCCCCTCGGCGGGAGAGGAGGAGGTTCAGACAAAAAAGGAGAAGGGAGGAGGGTGTCGGATCGAGGTCCAGTGATGCTGCAGTGTCCCCAGCGCCATCTCACTTTCATCACTCACCTCGGTATTGTCACTCGTTCGTCTCTCAGTCCCCCTTTCTTTTTTATTCCGCAGCTGTTCCTGGTCGTTTTCTGTCCCCTGCTTTTCTGTAGCTGATAAAGGACAAACAGATAACTCATCCCCAGATATACACACAGCAAACATGATATTGTTTATTTAGCATTGTAAAAGTCTCTAAACTGCAGATAAAAGTTGCAAAATTTAACCCCTTTCTGCAATAGAAATACATAAAATGCATACCTGCATCTTTATTTTTATACGTGAAATTAGGGCTGGGCTATATATTAATTTAATAAATATATTGATATATTTCTAAATGTGATATGTGATGGAATTAGACCATATCACATATGTAGTTCAATTTAAAAAAAAATATATATATACTAGTGTTTGTCATATTAAGTTATTTTGTAATGTCCATTATTCTTTTCTCATATAAATATATTTATTTCAGAAAAAGATTGGCCTATTTTATTTCATAGGCTATTTTTTACTAAAGATATTTTTTTATTTAAATGTGCACTTCATGGAGCTTTAATTTTTTTTTTTTTTAAAGGTACTCCTGTTGTTATACAGTATTTATGTTCACTTAAATAAATGGTTTCAATAAAACTACTTGCGACATGTCATATTTGGCTTCGACTTTGACTGAACATTTGCTCTCACTTTGCGATTAAAATATTGGTATATATATATATATATATATATATATATAGTATATCAATATTCAGCCTAAATATATCGGGATATGACTTTTGGTCCACATTGCCCAGCCCTATGTGCAATTATGATACAAGGTTTTATTCCAGCTCTTTTGACAACAAGATCTCCAACCTAAAAGACAGAATAGACTATTTGTCAGTACCACCCATAACGATACATGTGCATTTGAACAAAATGACCCATATGAGCGTTTCGGGGCGTGCAGAACAGAACGTTCTGCCATCAGCACACATGTCATTGTACATACACGTATTACTCACAGTTGTAAATAAAGGCTGCAGTGTCTGTGAATTGAGGCTACAAAACCACTGACCTAGGTTTAGTGCAAAAAACTTCCTGGTGAGGCGGTTATAAAAGACAGTTTAAAAAGTAAATGAATGCACATAAATGCCCGCATTGGAGTAGTTGCAAGGGTGAAGTTCATATAAAATGTAAACACCATATATTGTCGTTTTTGAGGGGAGACTAGTCTCCTTTTGAATGTCATCCCTTTGCTCTCCCACTAAATTGTTCCTCAATTTAAAGTGGACTGCCTGGGAGAGCTCCCGAGGACCCCCAAGGACCCATGGGGCCCCTTGATCTTATTTATACCTTCCCCTGGGAGTGTGTGAAAACTGACATGGCTAACTTCATGACATCTTTATCAAAAACAAAAAGAAAAAACAAAATGTTCAGCTGATTTATGCGCATTTATGATTGCGTGTTTGGTAATGATCTGATATTGTTTTAATGGATTTGTTTTGGACTGTGTGTGTGTGGTTGTGGTTAGCAACAACAGGCCTGCAGGGATTAAGATGTGTGGAGAGAAAAAGAGAGAGTGAACCCAGCCAAGAGGCTCCATATCTGCCAGGCAGGGGATGGAAACACTATACACACAGCAGCCAAACACACACACACACACGCAAACACACACACGCACACGCACACACACACACACACACACACACACACACACATTGTTACTGTGCTTTGTTGCAGACTCACCTCTGCTGAACCCTCTGAACCATGAGGAAAAAAAGAAAAATCAGGATCTGTAACTCTTGTCTCATCGAAAATCTGAAGGACAAACACACACACAAGCACACCTCCTTCTCTGAAGATTATCCTCAAATCATGAACTCTAAAAAAGATGCTGCCCAAGCAACTTTTTTTCATTTTTGGGAGGAAGTCAACCTGCTACTCTTACCGTCTCTCACACCAGACCCCTCTGTTAGGCGACATTCAATTTGCAGTTAGCCCGTTTTCCATTTGCAGTTAGTTGGCTAAATGTGAGACTCTGGGGATCTGAGGAGCAGAGTGATGTGTTGAGCTATTGTTGTGGTGCTTCATTACTTAAATTTTCCCTTGTGGAGGCAAAATTTGGTTGAAGTGCAGAGTTTGGTGAGTTTCGAAATTTGGCATTGAGAGTTTGTGCCTGTGATTCGTCTGAAATAATTTAGGGTGACCTAATTTTTTACTGCAGGTGTGGAGGTGTGCAGTGTTATTACCTGTGGGCTGCAGGTTTTATTAAGCCAATATTTAATATACAGTGATGGAGTCTCCAGTTTGTCATCAGTAAACCGTTTAGCATAATAGGTCTGTCTTCTATTTTAATATGGAGGAAAGAAAGAGTTCTTTAATTGATATGCTCTGATCTCTTTTTATCCATTAAGACCCAAAATCCAATCACGTTTTAATAATAAGAATTTTTCTATAACAAATATACTGTTTGGTGTAATCCACAAAATTTGAATTTTTTAGCATGTAAAAGCTTCCTATAATTTATAAAACTACAAAAAATACAGACATCCGAAAAACAGCATCATTCTTAAATAGTGTTATAAAAATAAGATAGGGATAAATGAAGTGTATGTGCTCTTGTGGATTGTTCTCTTCAAACTGCAGTCCTCAGATCCTGGATGTCTGTGTTTATTGTTGGCTGGTGTTTCCGCCTCTGATTCAGAGCTGGCATCTTTTAAAAGCATTGCACAAACCCCACCCAGCTGCTCCATCACCACCTGGCTGGGAGCCCTTCAACAAGCTCTCCCATATACGTGTGGTTGTGTTCGCATCTGTGCAGAGAATCTCTCTCTGTTCCTCTGTCTATCAAACTCTAAACAGTCCTCCTTGTGTGTGTGCGTTCATGCTAATATATCAAACAATATGCAGATGTGAGCAAAACAACATAACTTTGTTCCTTCATGCGAAGTTTGATCTAAAAGCTCATCTTGGATAGTTTTCATAGACTCATCATCTCGCTCAGGGAAAATTGCTTTATAATTTCATCCCAAATTGAGACATCCACAATTATAAATATGTGACAGCTCTTTTCACAATCTGATTGCTGGCATGGAAACAAACTCATTGTTGAATATCTATTGAAATGTCCAGCTTTAGACATTTGTGTGAACATGTGCTTTGCTTTTAAAAAGATGCGATCATCTATAACTGATTCCTTAATCATCAGTGTCGTTATCGTCATCATTGTCTCAAATGTGTGCATCTTCTCCAGTAATGGATGGAGAAATTTCATAGAAAATCATCCTTAATGTAGCTCACCATCTGTTACGGCCAAAAAATCCTCGTTGTCACCGTCATCATCATCAGTGAATAATGGAAAACTACCAAATAGAGTTTGCCCATACCCAGCAGCAGTCAGATGTTTAAAATAGGTTGAAATCTCTTGCACATATTTGGGGGGAGGAAAAATCCAACATGAAAAGCAGAATAGTGATAGTTTTCTATCATCCCTTTTTGTGAAACACATAGGTACATGTGGACATTTTACTGAAACTGGATCTCAAAGCCAATTTTCACCTCATGTTACTCACATGTGATGCATCAAGTCAAAACGTCAGTATAGGACGTGTGTACAGGCAGCGAAAAATTAGCTATATTTACGAATTTCACCGTCTGCTGTAATGCAGCCGCCGCTATCTTGCTGACGTAGTAGTGATTGACAGCCAAGTGACTTTTAAAAGGGCGGATTCCCGCAATTGGTTGGAAGTTGGGGTGGTATATGGGTCAAACAAGCAATGGACTTTCACCCGGGAGAGTGGGCTTCGCGTCCTCTGTCCCGTAAATTGTAGCAGTCAGTACATTTATTTACTGTTTAAACTGTCTTTTATAACGCCTTACCAGACGTTTTTTTGCCTTAAACCTAAGGCCAGTTGTTTTATAACATAAATCCACAGAAACTGCAGTCTTTTTTTTACAACTGCGGACCGTATGTGTGTGCTATTTCTAGAACGTGTTGTTGTACCGCGAGCCACGCCGTGTTAAATCACTTACCTACCTATAACCCATTTGGCTGGCCAGTTTAAATAAAAAACTTTCAAAAAACATTAAAGCAGTTTTTCTCAGTTTTACTTAGGCTTTGTAGGGCAGTATCATAGACTGTATATAAATAATGGACATAGTCACCGTGATGTCACCCATTGGTTTGTGGACTGCCCGTTGGAAGCCTCGAGTTCAGCGTCACCATCTTGTTTCCGATACGCGGAGCAGACCATAATCGGACTGTGGAGGAGCGAGAGGGATCTGACGACACTGACTACACGCCTCTCTACACCGGCAACCTGACTGAGAGAAGCCGCTGCTAACTCATGTTAGCATTAATTGGAGCATTAACTGGGATGTTCGTTTTGGCTAGCAAAAAACAAAAACTAAATGTGTAATTCTTACCTCAGAAAACTGAGCAGCGACTCCTTGGAGTGTCTGTTAGTCCAACCAAACACTGAACAAGACATTTTTACTGAAATAAACTGTCATTACGTGAAAATACAGTGAAAGGGTCAAAGTTATGAGACCAAATCGGTAAACATCCTCTTTTCTATCTATATAACGTTATATATAACTTTATTGACCACTGCCGTGGATACGCATTGCTCTGCTTCTCTCCTGGTGACGGCTCGCCTGGTCAGTGACCTGTAGCCACGCCCCAAATCATACGATTCTTTATCTTCTATTTTCTTCTAAATGGGGCCATTATTAGAACTATTGACATCAAATTGGCTTGAAGATGATTTTTTACTAGTGATTGAGACCATATTGTTGTCCTGAAAAATTTTTCAGAGGTAATAAATCAAGTGAGAAGTTTTCAAATTTAGCACTGAAATGAATGGGCAGATTTTTTTTGCAGCCAAACTTGGCACCCCCTGCTGGAATTTTCGGTGGATTGCAGGCTTAAGGCACTTCCTGGTTGGCCTCCATGCTCAGGCACGGATATTGCCGCCTGGGCAGTATACACATCTTTATAAATTTCACTGCATTCTCCAACTGTGTCTGGATGACTGCTGGTACAGCAATACTGCATTTTGTAGCAAAATAAACCATGATTTAATTTCAATTAACAGATGAAAATGATGCTGAAACAACTAAAACATGATGCCGATTTTGAAAAAAGTCTGAATTAATGCTTTGTCAGGGCTTTCTACAAGACAGACAAGAAAACAACTTTTAAAATGCTTGTTATTTGAATGGATTTGGTGTCTACTCACAATCGCTCTGCAAAAATAACTTAAAATGCAACTAAAGCAACAGGCCAGCAACCCCTCATCTTTGAGGTTTAGTGTTACACTATTTAAGGTGAACAGCAAAGCCTCTGCCTTTTGCTGTCTGGATCTTGGCTGTTTTTCATCTGTCATCATGGCATCAAGCTGACTGCTACAACTCTCCATTGACAGTAAAAACACCATGTGTGTTTGTGTTTAGAGTCAGACACCAACCATATGGCATGATTGGTAGTGTGTTTGTTATTTTTAAAGCAGAGCTGCAGCCCGCGGGTAGAGTGAGTGAGGGGAAGTAAAGCGTCTCCAGAGCCCATTCGGGATAAAATGCGTTTTTCTCTTTGCCTCATATTTGTTTGCTTTGTCTTTTCTTCCCTCCTGCTGCAGTCAATTCCTTTTGCTATTTATCTTCATCAAATACATGTTCTGGCTATTAAGAGTACTTCTGGTTGTTATCTTCTTAATGGTTCTTTCTCTTCCTTCAGTAACTACCATTAAAGTAGTTTTTTAACAAAACAGATATTCAGTACTTGCAATAATTACCTGTAGTTTACCCCAATTGCCTTCATTTTTGTTCAAAACCATTGTATGAAACTCCTTTTCTCTTCCATGGCCAGTTCAAACACTGCAGACCAAAAAGACCTTAAAATAACAAATTGATTGTCCAGTGAGATGCCTTTTTCCTTGGCCTGATTGATTAGAAAGAGATGTTCCTGATTGAAGCAGCGATGCAGTTCTTGTTCTGGAACACTCTCTGTGAGCTACTGAGGCTCCAGTCGATGCTCTGCCAGCCGAACCAGCGCCCTCTCCACTGCCAGTGCCAGACGTATTGTTGGAGAACATCACTATGCAAATGATTTGGTCTGGTTGTTTCAGTTCAGTCATTTGACCTGATGAATAGCTTTAGGCTGTTTAATTAGTCCCAATGAATCACCTCAACTACTTTTTCATTGCTCGGCGTAGCTCATGCAGCTATATGTTTAAAACATTAATCTAACGGGCTGTGATTTTTGCACGTTTTAACTAAAATGTATGGCCTACTTTACATTCCTGATCATTCTCTGACTGTTTTTGACATTCCATGAAGCCACTGATACGCATAAATTTCACTCATGATCAACTTTTTTTTTTTTGGAAGAAACTTGCTTTCTTGGTAATTAGTCGCTTATGAACGTTCAGTTGTTTCTATTTCATTTATCAGTTTATTTAAGTCTGAATAGACTTTGTTTGGAACTTATTTCACTTATTTTCTGTTGCATTCAAACAAGCTCCCAACTCTGACAATTGTTTTACTGTTTCAGGCACAAAGCATTCTCTGCTGCTCATAATCTTTGGCTCAACCCCATCCCTGTGGGCTTCTCTCACGCACAGCGATGCAACACAACAAACTTTTTTTTTAAAAACATGGCGGATATGGTGCCGGTTGATAAAGAGGCAGAGCTAGTTCCTCAGCAAAAAAAAAAACAATGGTTGTGTAATTTGGTAAATACGTACATAAAGCAGGCTGATGATGATTACCTGTGACGTTGAGTTAAAACTAAACACTTTGCACAATTTGTTTAAAAAAACAATATATCGTATATTGCCATCCGGCCTAAAAATACCGGGATATGAGTTTTGGTCCATATCGCTCAGCCCTACTATGACATTAAACTGATTAAAGAGGTGTTTTGTTTTTTGATTTGGAGTGCTTAGCACTGACCACTTGAGAGCAGTCGATATAGGTCTAACACAGGCTGACTAACTAAACATGTCGACTTACAGGATAAAAAGTAAAATGCCTCTGTTGTATGGGGGAGTATTTTGGGTCTAGTGCTGATGACAAAGGTGGGTAATTTTTGTCTTTTTATTTTGCAAATTGAATGGACTGCCCCTGAAGAATGAGAGAGACCTTCCACATCATTGTTCAGTGGAAAGCTGATCAGCTAGCGTGGCAAAGGGACAGCGGGGGCAAACACCATGTAGCATATGTTTATATCATACTTGTGAATTAAGGATTTATTTTAGCTAAACCAGAGTTGTCTGTTGTTGGAACATCGATCATAGTCGATGGACACAAGTCCATTTGCTAAACTTTGGCTCAATTGTGCCTGTCTGAAACTATGTATCAAACATAGAAGTACTCTCTGTGAGGTCACCCATAGGTTTCTGAAGAGCCAAGCTCAACATGTGTTGCTACATCCATCCAATAAAGTGCAGTTGGCTTTATTTTTTAGTCCCAAAAAATGCTGCTTGCCTGTGCTGTGCATCACATTGTGCCAGGTGTAAGATGATTGTAAACGCTCACTTGTGGCATCCAAAAATCACACAAGGTATATGCTCTTGAGTCCCAAAACCTTGCGGGAAGACTTCATAGTAGCGCCCACTTATCGGAAGGTCGGTGGTTAAATCCTTGACCATGGCAGCCTACATGTCGAAGTATCCTTGGGCAAGATACTGAACCCCAAATTGCTCCTGATGCTGTGTTAATCAGTGAATGAATTCCCAATGGTGGCAGGTGGCACCATTTAGGGTAACCTCGGCCACCAGTATGAATGTGAGTGTGAATGGTTGAATGAGCACAGTCTGTAGTGTAAAGGTCGCAAAGGGACCAGAAAAGTGCAGGTCCATTTACCAAGAGTGGAGGCTGTTATAGTAGCACAATAAATGTTTTTGGATTGGCATAATGCAACTATGACATCTTCCTGTTTGGGTGTCCATATACTTTTGCTATGGATGTATCTAAGCATTCAGTGTAAGTAACATGAGCATTATACTCCACTAAAGTGTCCAGGCATAGAAAATAGCACACTTTTTTTGTACATCAGGACACCTTGATGTGTATTATTATTATCTCTTATATAACAGCCATAGTTATGGGTGCACTCCAAACATTTTTTCCTTCGTCATAAAGCCTTGAATGTGACTCATATTCTTCTGGTGCTGGTAATACCCTCCAGTCGCACTGACTGCAGCAGTGGCACTGACTCAGCCTGGGTCAACTCAGTTCGAACTCACAAACAAATGCACTCAAGGTACAGAAAAAACGCTTTAAAGCCATTCAGCAAACAGCTGATCACGCCATGTTAAAAGCAGGACGGAAAGAGTTTCTTCTCCTCTTCCGCTACTTTAACACTCAGCTCTGTGAAAGCTCTCAGATGGTTTTATCTTCTGCACGGCTTTGTGTGGATAAAAGCGTATATGGTATGTGATGTGATACAACCCCGGACTCATTTCAACTGATAGCTTGAGCCTGGGGTCCCTGGTGTCTAGCACACACACTTGATTCATGTGGACCTCATAAATAACATACATGAAATCTTATACCAAATGGTGTATGATGGGTATCATAGAGGTGAGTTCAGGTTCTCTGAAGCCAGTCGGCGTCCTGATTCTCATTACATTGTGATGCTGCCCCTTAAAACCTCATTTGTCGCTGCAGGGATGGACAAAATGAGCAGGGTACAGCCGAGACAAGGCGGGAAGCTGAAAAACAATCTATTGTGTCTGAGTTGGTGCTCAGAGGGAGATAACTGTCTGAGGATCAAATTTAGAGTCATGCTGGTTTGTAAAGTCAAACATATGTATGAGGATTTCATTACTTTGGAGGTTGTGCTTGTTGTTGGAAATTTGTTAGAAAGTGGTGGTTGCTTTTCTAACTTTGACTTATCCAGGAAATACTGGAATACTGTTATTGGAAAGCAGCCATTATAAATACACACAGAACTTGCAACCTCTCAATACAAACAGCAGGACCAGTAGTACCACTCCATGAGCCCCTGGACTCTAGTGATGTGTCATTCGCGAACGAGCCGGTTCAAAGAGCAGGCTCTTCTTGGTGAGATGAGCCAAAATGATCCGGCTCACTAAAAAGAGCCGAAATTCCCATCACTACTGGACTCTGTAGATGTCTGCTAAAGGGTTTACAGTTAACCCGATGATTATGATAACAGCTAATGGGCCTCATACAGCAACATTATTTATTTTAACTGCATTTTAACTGTTAAGCGTCTTTGAGTACAATTAAAAGTGCTCTATAAATAAAATGTATAATTATTATTTACTCCAGATGCACCAAATGTTTTAACCATCCACATCTGCTCTGAACCAGCTGTACTGAAAGAGGAATCCCATGTGATCATAATTGTTTTATAGCATAGGTAACGGCTCTGAAACACTTTCTAAGGGCCGGTGTTGTGCCATGTGCAACTACACATGCCCAAGAACTGAAGGGATTCCTCAAAAAACAAACAAAAACCGAAACATACAACCATCTGACTTTCACTGAAGAAACCGGGTTAATGTCCCATGTGAAAACAAAAGTAAACAATGTAATTGAAACATCATTGAACTTCCGTACCTCACACTTTGCGCATCATTGGCCTCATTCATGAAATGTTAGTAGATTTGTGCGTAGATTTGCACATAAAAGCCTACGCTACTAAAAACCTACTCCGGATTCATGAACGCCGCGGGAAACTCAGATCTGATCGTAAACACGTGTGTATGATCATGAATGCCAATCCATCGTAAGGTGGCAGCGCGCTCCCGGTAATCAGCAATTAGCATGAACCCCGCCCATGAATTGCTAATGACCACCATATAAGGAGGTGTGTAGAGGCATCCTGTCGACCTGTCAGTCATGGCACAAAGAAAAAAAGAACGAGAAAGAAAAAATAATTTTTCCGAAGCGGAGATTGAAATTATTTTGGGAGAAGTGGAGTCCAAACATTTTTTTTATTTTCATCTGTTAGTAGTGGTGTGACAGCTCCTGTGGTGTCTGCGGGCTGGCCAGTAGGGTCATAAGCCACGGCGTCAGTGGGTAACCCCTATCCCCTATGGATATAGAAGGGTAAGTCCATATATAACACACACATGTGATTATGCAGGCTATATTCTTACCAATGAGCCAGCCGTCTCTCACAGCTCCATCCTCCAAACGCGTGCCAACTGCGCAATTACGCAGGATGAATGCGTCATGCGTCCCACCGGGCCACCGTGCCACAACGTTTAACAACACACACTTTGCGTCACAGATCAGTTGCACATTCACGGAATGAAAGTTTTTCCGGTTAATGTAAGCAAATGCATCACCGGATGGAGCCTTGATGCGTACGTGTGTGCAGTCTATGGCACCGATAACACCTGGCATGTTTGCAACTGCACTGAACCCCTGCATTACTTCTGTCTGCCGTTGTGCGCCATATGGAAATTGGATATACTCTGGCATTAATTTAATGATACCTCTGAGAACTGCAGGCAGGATGCGGCTCATGGATGGTTGCGAAATGCCGGACCTGTCACCTATCTCCCGCTGGAACGTCCCTGTGGCTAGGAAGCCAAGCACAGATAGCACTTGTAGGTGTGCAGGGATGGCATGGCTGCGTTTTGTTGGCCTCGTCAGATTAGGCTCCATAATGTTGCATAAATGCAACAGAATTGGTCTCGGTAGTCTGAAACGACTAATCAACCATTCATCATTCTCAGCCAACAGATCTGCCCATCCCTGAAGTACCGCTCTCTCCAAATAGCGCCTTGCGCCAAATCATGTATAAGTGCAAGTTCAGCCATGGTTACCATTAACTAGGACTGAGGGCCTTTTATACTGTGGAAGGTTTAATTAGAACTGATCCAGATATGGTAATGGTTTACATCCTTTTTGTGATTTTATTATTAGCCTATATTTTTATTATCATCATTTAACATGTAGAAAATAACGCGTAATCTATTGAGTCAATTTACATAGATAATTCACAATTATGAGTTTAATCTGAATCTTAATCCCGCCAATTGCCAACTAATTTAACTAAATATGTTATATTTTTAATCGTTTGTCATGTTTATATCACATGTTTCAAAGGCATCTGCGTATTGTGTACATAACAGAACGCATTATGAATTAAAATTGTAATTTCCAACAGTGACGAGCATTATTTATATGCGTTCTTAAATTTACACAAGCACTACGTGTGGTCAGCAGCATGTGTAGATTTTGTTAGTAGCTACGAAAAGATCGGAGCTACTAAAATATTGATGAATGCGGAGATGCACGTAAATTTCCGTCTGCGAACGGTTTACACACAAATTCGTTCTGCTCACGTTTCATGAATGAGGCCCCATGTGTTTACATAACTATGTTGATTCCGGTAGTCACGTCACGTCTTTTATAACGCCTTATGGGGAAGTTTTTTGCACTAAACCTAGATCAGTGGTTTTGTAGACAAACTTCAACAAAACTGCAGTCATTTTTGACAACCGCGAACCGTACATGTATGTATAATGATGTGTGGGCTATTTATGGAACGGTCCACTTCTCTGTACCGTAAGCTGCAAAATGCTCATATGGCTCATTGTGACAAAAGCTCATATAGGGGTTTATGGGTGGTATCGGCAAAAGACCTATTCTGTCGTTTAGGTTGGAGATGTTATTGCTCGTAACTGCTAATACATATTACCATCTATTATGTTCGATGCTACATGGCATAAAAAGTGATTATTCTGTGTTTTCATCACTGCAAGCAGCCCTCTATGTTACACAGTCATTGAATTTGTTGTAACTATGAGAGGTTTTGATAATTGGAGCGATTTTAATGTAATTCATCTAACACTCATTGACACTTAGTGACCTGGTGTGCTGTGACAGAGTTGTATTGAATAAATGACATGCATGAAGCAGGTTATGAATGTCAGACTGACTGTGTTAAATCCAAAGTGGCTTCAGGAAACCCAGAGGGTGAAAGTTAAAATATGTTTTAATTCTATCTAGTCCTGGAGTAACATAACAACTCTCTCACATTTCTGGGGGTCCCGACTGAAAACATTAAGGATCTGGCTTCCAGGATAAGGCAATCATTTTCTCATTTTTCTGGGGGTCCCATGCTGAAAGTAGGCGCAGAATATGCTGTAACCGCATCTTACTGTCAAAGTACGCCGCAGGATTTTGTGTCAGTTGGACAAAATTAAGAGCTCTGCAGCTCTGACAGTGCATGCCTCCCAGCCAAGAATGGATCCAGATTTTTTTCTTTTTTTTATGCAGAGGAAGTTGTTGCTCTGAACTAAAACCTCAACATGGAGATTTATGATAAAGGCCTTAGAAAACAGCCCTTATCTTGAGCTATTGCTAAAATAACAACATTAAAAAACAAGGGTTGCTATCCAAAAAACACAGAGGCACAACTCTGGGAAAGATTAATGATTTATACAAAAGAGTCATAATTTGTATTTTCTCTATAAACATTTTTTGTTCTTATCAAAACAGAAATGTAATATTTATTTTTACACTGGTAATACTTCTTGTTTGTCTTGGGCTCCCTTTGAAACAGGATTTTTACTAATTAGTCAGCATTAATGCTTTCCAGATATCTCTTATCAATCCTTATATTGTTATAACCTCAGACCAAAAACATGCCATTTCACTGTATCAATTAAAGAAACAGAGCACAGCAATATCTTGTACACTAATTTGCTAACATTAGCTATTGGTAAAACCTTCGAGTGTATTAGTGGACAGAACTGCCAGAATCTGAAATGTTAACCCATTTCATAATTGTAATTGTGTGAGTTTCAAACGTAAAGCTGTTATTTTTTCGTCTGAAGTAATTTCTGCAATGACATTTTCCAAGATAACAGATTTTAAAGGTCCCCCTGTTGACACTTTGAACAGTAGGAGTGCTATTGAGCGATTTTTGATGGAGCTTTTTTCCCTAGGACCACTCTGCAGGAGTTATACGCTTCAGTGGCTCAGATAGGAGAGACTGCACATGCAACAACTATTGCCCGGGTTCTTCACCAGTCGGAGCTGTATGGGAGAGAAAAAGGTTAATGAAATCTCGCCTGGAATTCGCCCAAATGCATGTGGGAGTCTCCAGGGTCAATTGGAAGAAGTTCTAAAAACTACGGCCATCAGATGCTGGTGGAGGCAGCATCATGTCCTGGAGAAGCTCCTCAGCAGCAGGCTCTGGAAAGCTGCAGGGCCAGTCTTCTTCTTGTCCGGTCACTCAGATTGTGAGGACGGCAGCTCTAAGCAGATTTAAACAAGTGCCATACTCCTTCCATTTCTTAATGATGAATTTAACTTAACTCTGTGGGATGTCCAGTGAGTTTATTTTTTTTTATTTTTATTTTTTTATTTATTTATTTTTTTAACCTTTATTTAACCAGATAAAAAACCCATTGAGATCGAGACCTCTTTTACAAGGGTGACCTGGCCAAGAAGGCAGCAGCACACGTCAAAAGTTACAAGACAGACGAACAATAACAATAAACAGGCAGCGAAAAGTCCAACATATTAAAAGTACTAAAGTGCAAGTGAATAGGCGGTATAAATAGGTAGCATAAATAAGCAGTATAAAGTGCAGCAGTGATAAATACAGTAGCAAATTAGGAACATGAGCACTGTGCAAAAGATTTACATTGACGTTTTTTGAGAGTTGTGCGAAATGCTCCCAAAGGAATCAGTTCTGATAGTTTCAGCTCAGATTGAAGGGTATTCCAAGCAGAGGGGGCAGAGAAACTGAATGCTTTTTTACCTTTTTCGGTCCGGACACGAGGGACAGAAAGGTGCACAATATCATTGGATCTGAGGTCATAACGGCTGCCAGATCTCTTAAGGAAAGTGCATAGGTAAATGGGAAGCAGACCAAGAAGAGCCTTATAGATCATGGTCATCCAGTGCGTATGACGTCTTACAGTAAGGGATGGCATGCCAGCTTTAGCGTAGAGTTCACAATGGTGGGTGAGGCGGCTACAGCCATCTCCTGAATTATGCTTTTCAATGATCTTTTCTTTGAGTTGCTAGGAGTGTTCTTTTGTCTTCATGTTGCAATTGTAGCAATTGTAGTGATGAACCAGAGACTGGAGCTCCCAGACACATATGTTTTTTTTTATACTATAATCACTTGACACACATCAACTGCACTCAAGTAGGCTTGCACTCAACTGTGACACTGCTGGCATCAACTAGCTGGAATTCTGTTGAATAAGGTCAGTTACTTTGGTGAATACAATCATTTATTTTACCTTATATATTTTTAATTAATTGACACTATTTTGTAAAAATCTGTTAGCACTTTGATATTAAAGAGGGTTTTTTTTTTTGGAAATTCTTGTCAAGAAAGCCAAATTATATTGTTCATGATTTCATGTGTAAAAGCAACAAAAGGGTGAAACATCCAACGAGGGTGAATACTTTTTATAGGCATTGTATACAACACGTTTTTCAAAATATTCAAAAATCAGCTTTGCAGAAGTAGTATAAGTCGTAAATCCACTCGACATATTTGTTAGGCCTTAAGGATACACACAATGCATTCTGGTGAGAAACAACAAAATGTAGATAAAACTTTGTTTACGAAAACCTCCACAGGGTACCTTTAAATGCTGATACATCATTGAAGAGCAGCTGTTCTGTGAAGTGTCTGCGTCCTAATCACTTTTTCATCCGTCACTTAAAAAAACAAACACTTTATGTTTCTGCTGACTTTTGAAGGGTTTTAGGATTTGTATTTCTTCACAATTATTAGTCGCAAATTCAGAGTCGACTCTATTGTTCTATTGTTTTCCTCTGGTGTGGTGGATTTCTGCAGTCTGGGGTCTTGATTGGTTTACACAAAGATTAAACAGGCTATGTTTCATAGATTTTTCTTTTATTGGTTAATTCTGCTGCCAGACTTAAGGTTATGCTGAAGGTGAATCATTTGTTTTTTCCGTCCTAATAAATTCAAGAGTCCACTTTATGCCACCTGTGCAGCGTCAGTGCACTTTGGCAGCAGTTCAAACTGCCTGAATTTGTTTTGAGTCCTAAAATAATCCAACAACTAACAGTGAAAACACATGATGTGAGATGTGAGCAGACAGTTCACTGCCTGCAGTTGTTTTTGTCTGTGTGATTGTGATGAAAACCGAGACAGAGAGCAGAAATGACAAAGGAAAGGAACGAAGGTATCAGTGGGTGGATTTTGTGATCCAAAGCCAGCAGGGCGATGTGTAGGAGGGGGGTCTCCAATAAGATGTCAGCTGGCATTTTCTAAAACAAATATATCCTCAGTGTTAGGGTTAAGGGTTATGCATTTAGTTAACACTCTCGTAGAAACACTGACATAGTTATTTTCAATTTTAAAAGAAAATCTGGGAATATATGTGCTTTTTTTTTTTCATAATTTTGTAAAGCCTCCAAGAAACAGGAGAGAAGATTCTCTCTCTCTTATGAGAGAAGATCTGGTTTATTTTCATGCGTGCAAACTCATCTAGGTTAGAAAGATTAAAGGTGAAAAAGCTAGAAAAAATGTATGTGGTTTTTTGCTCTTTGTAGTTGCACTCTTTGTTTGTGAGCTCAGATTTACTGTATTCCCAGACAGCATTGGTCTTGTCGATCTTCTTTATATTGGAAGCCAAAAAGGACCCCACACTTTTGCTCTGTACACCACAGGAGCCACTCAGGTAGGTGTGCTAAGTTACAAGGTTTTGAGTCTAAAGCCTAAAGATAAATGCTATCTAGTCGTTGGGGTATAAACACAACACAAAATAAATCACTAGACGTGTTTTCATCAACATATTTCTATGCACATTTTGAAGATTTGCATGAGATTAGCTTGATGGAATAACGAATGATTGAAATGCTTTTTCCGAATAACTTCTGATATCGCGAACATTTAACTCGTGTCTGATCACCTGTTTTAGCATGAAAGAACAATGTTTCCCAAATGGATTCAAATCCTGAAGACTTCTCTCCATTTCTCTTGTGGGTGGCCAAAATTGTCCAATTAGCAACCTCTTTTTTGTTGTTTTTTTTCCCTCTTATTTTTCCTATTTTCTCTACCTCTTCTACTGTTTACTGACAGATAAGCCTGCAATCTTCTGACGAAAGTGCAGATTTGTTTATTCACTCTAAACCTTTCAATGGAAAAGTCCCTAATTTGCATTTTCTTTAATGCAACATTTTTAAAATTTCACTTCAAAATTCGCTTTAAATTTGAATGCCACACATTTTTGCATGTAAAGTGCTAATTAATACTTATCGAATTCGCCTACAGTCTGACAAAACATAATATTGCGATACTGAAGCATATGGGTGTACCTCCAGTGACTTTTCAATGAGCCTGGAATAATGGGAATGAAAGCAAAGCAACAACAGCCTGCTGAGACGAAGGTCTTTCCACTTAAACCTCTAATTTCTTGCTTCCTCTGTGTCTCTCTTGCAGTTTACCTGACTTTTTATTGATTTCATGTACCTCTCCACGCTCCCTAACCCTGCTGTAAACCTGTAAGCCTGTCTGTTGCTCTTTATGGATCCGATTTTTTTCTCCTTCATAAGTATGTGCAGGGAAACTCTGCAAGGTGCCAACCTCTCTGCACCAGTGCCTCTGAGGCATATTCCTGCACATTTATCATACTTGTCGGATAAAGTGACTCTGATTTAGATCTCCCCCACTTTCCTCTTTCTTCCTCTGAGCTTTTTACATGGAAATGGCTTATTCTCCTTCACCCCGCCCGTCTGTGAAAAAAGTAGATGCATTTATCTCTGGGTGGCCAAGCTTTTGCTCTTCTTATTGCTTCTTGTCAGCTGTTTTCTCTTCACACACGCCAACTCCATCTGACCTGCTTATCCAGCACAATCCAGAGCCGCTGTAGCCCGGGAGCAAACTGTTCCTGGCCCGGCTGAAATCCATCATGCCACCTGGGCTCCTTATCACGTGGAGAGGACGACAGAAAAGAAACACGGGTGGTCCTAACACAGGGATGGTGGGGGTGGAAGATAAAGAGAGGATAGAGGCAGAAGGCGGAGAGGAATAGATAAGAGGAAAAGGAGGAAAAGAGATGTTCAAGAGACAAGAGTAAAAAGTAGAAAGGGGTTTAGGGGAGAGCAGGAGGGAGAGATGTAGTCTAGGAAGCAGCTTAGGAGCTGTGACGGGTCGGATAAGGCACAGATGTGACAGTCCGGGAAGACGTGACGCAGATGTGGAGGACGATAGCGACAAGCAACACAGGATGAATAAACAGCCGCAGACCAGGTTAAAAGAGAGTCTGGTAATGAAAAAACGGGTGTGAGGTCAGATAGAGAAAAAAAATAGAGCAAGACATCCGGCAAATCTTCAAAACTCCCCTAATTAACAGAAAGGAGAGAAGGAATCCTGACTCTGCTCATATTCTCTTAAGTTTTCTCCAGAGACACAGCACTCAAATAATTTTGTAAATAATACGATTAATGAACTCTTTAAGATTAAGAGGTAAAAATGAATCCTATAGTTTACATTTTGTACTGCCTTGTCATTTGCAGGTACCTTCATCATTTCAAGGGTTTATTGTTAAGCTGCACTTTAAGCTATATTTAATTTTCTTTTTACATTTTGATATTCTAACTTTTTTTCCTCTTATTGTTGTCATGAAGGGAGTCGGACAAAGTCAGAATTTGCTGTATAAACCATGTTTTGTACTTACATATGACAAATAATCTCTTGAGTCTGTTCTGAAAAAAAGAAACATTATGTCATATGTTTGAATGACTGAATGCAAGTTTTTTATTATCATGAGATGAAAAAGTTTAATCTATTTTAACTTTTATTACACAGACTCCAGATCAGCCACTGACCCAATCTCAGATTTGTATTACCATCTACATTTTCTTGAGGGTCAGTCACAAGTTAAGTCTATTTCATTTATAGCATCCTATATCTTAAATTACGAATTTGCCTTAAGGAACTTTACAAACCGTGCAGCACACTACTTCCTCTATCCTTAGATGCTTGATTTGGATTTTTAAATTTTTTTTAAACCCTTTAATGGGGAAATAATGGAAGAAAGCTCAGAAAGAACTACAGAAGAAGGATCCCTCTTCCTGGATGGACAGACATAACCAACATATTAGAGTTACAATATGTGCAATCAGATTGATAAAATGATGGTTTACTGAAAAACTTTAAATCTAAATTAACAAAATATGTTCTTTACCAATCCCCATTTGTTAAATGATGTGACAACATTGTAGTTGTGGTTAGGTTTAGGCACAGAAACTTGGTTAGGTTTATGGAAAAATCATGATTTAAGTGAAAAGAATAAGCACTTTGGTAAGGTTAGTGCTAGTAATAATTATGTTTATGCATTAAGGCAAGAGGAAAGCTGAAAAGTCATCTTATGTGATGTGATGTAGTTATATCCACCTGACAGGTTCAGAGAGAGAGAGATTCAGTTCTCCACACTTGCTTACTCTCTCTCTCTTTAATGTCAGACACCTTGTTAGTGTTGAGAGGCCACAGTGACAATAAAGACATGCGTGCACACATTGTGTGTGAATGACATGAATTAATAAGGTATGTGTTTATATATCTGCACTGTAAACAGAAATACACTTTATGTTCCTCTGTTAATGTGGATACAGTTACTGTTGTCTCAAACTGTGTGTGTGTGTGTGTGTGTGTAGGTGTGTGTAGGTGTGTGTGTGTGTGTGTAGTAGGATTCTGTGGTGTTCATCTCTTTGCATGACTCGTCTCATAAATCACACACAGTGGGGCATGAGATTTTGCCAGCTGCACACACACAGACTGTATATGCACCTTTATATTTATAAGGACACTCCCTGGCATAATGCATCACTTAACCTTAACCCTTAAACAACATTTTAAGCTCCTGTTACAATGTAGGTGGAATATAGATCAGAGGGTGTGATGATTAATAACTACACTCACAGTCAGTCACATTAGTGGTCTCATCACTTTGAGCCAAACCGAGTTAAGCATGACAACAACAGCTCAACGTATAAAGACATCATATTGTTGTCTGGATGATACAATGAGTGGCACAATGCTAATGGTTCCACAAAGCTGTAGTTATTTTAATTCCCCTTTGAGAAACGAGAATCAAGCTAGACATTCTCGCTTTTTCAAACTTTCTCATTTTCTAAATTATCCTGGAAATGTTTTGTCTGATGTTTTGTTGTTTTTCACACCCTGAGAGGAATTAATCAAGCTGCATTTTCTAAAGACTTGAAACTAACTCAAAAGGCTCGAAAACTTGTGTAAGTTGGTCTTCACAATGGTAGGGGACAACACACAAAAAAACTGTGAGTAAAAGCATGTTATTTGTGCATCAACAAACAAAAAATACTTGCCTGCACTCCATTCTCTCCTTCTCATATTTTTCTGATGCACACACTTTAACACACACACACACACACGCACCTACACACACACACACACACACACACACACACACACACACACAGATTCCTGCCTCTCCTCTCTCACAGTCATTTAGGGTCCCAGCAGCCCTGATCAGATTTCAGAGTCAGCCGAGTGTGATGATACAGGCAAGCTGCAGCACAGCAAAACACTGAGCTCACGCCGCTTTCTGTGTGTGGGTGAGAGAGAGTGTGTATTTTGGTGTGTGTGTGTGTGTGTGTAGTTCAGAAAGAAGCCAACATGGCAGCAAATGCATTTTCCACCTGGGATGGGAAGCATTAGCTGTTTAACTGAGCATCAGGGTCAAAGCTCTGCGCTGCTCTCGGACTTTAACCAACTGCTTGGTTTGAGTCCAAGGAGGTTTTTACAAACGATGTCAGATTAGATAACGGCTGACAGCAGATCTGATAACATTTCCTTTGATACTTTATATGGAACAGAAAGATTTTTCTGGATAAATAAATTAAGCAAGGACTTCTGCTGGAAACAGATTTTGTGTAACTAAAGATTTGATGGCAGTTTGCATGGTCAGCCGGATTCAGATAAAAGCAAAAAATAAGTCGTTCTTTTGGGAGAAATCAGGTGTCTGGTGTTGCAGCAATGGGTTTTTTTTTCATGGCTTTAAAATGATTAATTTTTATCTTCCTCTACTTTAATGAGGAAACTGTATTCATTCATCTTACTAAAATGTGATTTTATGTGTATAAACAGATAATCATATTCAGACTTTTTGCAGTCATTCTTCAGTATTCATTGGGTTTTAGGGATTATGTTAAAGCTGTTAAACATATCCTTTATTACTGATTTTGTGCTTAGTTTTGCTGGCAATTATTGTGATAAAATTCTGCCACACACACACACACACACACACACACACACTGTTTTTATCATGAAATATTAGCAACATTGTGGCTGTAGCAGTTATAAAGTCATTACTACAGTGCTTTTGTTTCAGTACAATATTCCAGCACAAGGCTTCTTAAAAATGTGTGTATACGTGCATGTGTTTTTATGTATATGTATATAGAGAGGAGGCAGAGGCATGTGCCATTACTAACCCATAATTACGGCTAATTAGTTAGCTAAAAATTTGCTGCTTCATTTGCTTATTTTGCATATATCATCAGACATAAATCAACTCAGCTTCTGCCCTAATTTGATCCTCGTCCTCTCTTTCCTCCGTCATTTCATCACACTCCTCCATCAGACCCTCTTCTGTCCATTACAGCACTCACAAATGTTCCACAGGGAGAATTAGACACATATCAATCATCTTGTTGTCTAAGGCTTTTAGAGAAAAGGCCCAGCAGTCATTTCAGGGCGTGAGAACTTTTTTCCTTTTTTTGAATAACGTCTGTCAAATGTCACTATTATTCTGCCGCAGCGTTCAACCTGAGTTGACCTATTTGATACGAATGGGTGCTCATTGGGCACACTGGGACACAATTGAAGGTCTGGGGGACGAAATAACAGCTGAATCAGTGAAACTAGTGTTCCATTGCAGAGTCCCTGCTGAATTGACAAGTGAATTACTTTCACTCTTTTCCCGAACATATAGATTCAAGTGAGGTTGTTCACATCCTGTTGAAGGTATAAGTGGATGCTAAAACGTGCAAAACATACAATGGCCCTGAGAGCTCACAGTGCTGCAACTTAAAAAAACACATGCAAATACACAAAACACAAGCAAATTGAGAAAACATCTTCATCAATTTGACAACACAAGCGCAGCATTTAGCAAACGTGCTGCAAAGACCAAAACACAACACAATAAGAAAAAGTGCTGCAAATAGACCATAACACAACAGAAGTGTTTCCAGAGGACTCTTAAAAGTGATGCACACGTCTGGACATGCTTGTAATATTTTTACATTATTTCATGATGATTTTCATGTTATAACGACAAATATAGCATTAGCACGTATCAATCACATTGCAGTTAAACAAATCAAATAAATGAATTATACACGTTTTAGTTAGTCTCACGCTATCGATCGCCCGCTAACGCTTGCACGATATGATTGTTATAATGTTATAACATGAAATTATCATTATCTTCAAATAACGTGATAATATCACATGCGTGTCCAGACGTGTGCTTCACTTTTAAGTGTCCTCTGGAAACACCTCTGTTGCGTTGTTGTCTATTTGCATCGCTTTTTCTTATTGTGTTGTGTTGTGGTCTTTGCAGCTCGTTTTCTGAATGCTGTTGTCAAATTGATGAAGACATTTTCTCAATTTGCTTGTGTTTTATATATTTGCATGTGTTTTCATAAGTTGCAGCGCTGTGAGCTCTCAGGGCAACTGTAAAAACATGTTGTTTTTGTGATATAGTTACCACTTTATACAAACAGTTAGGTACTTTAAGAGGGGGCGCCATCATCTTTGTTAATAGAATGACTAAAATGCATGCTCCTTATTAACCAGACAGAAAGTAAATACAGGAGGATCTCCTGTGTTGTGGACTCATGTAGATTTCTGTGAATACATACAGTTTGCACGCTCTGCAGAATCGCAGAATGTACCTGGTTACAGGAGCCATTTAGCTCAAACTTGTGGAGCTGGTAGTTGGGTTGGATCACATTTTAACTATAAAAAAAACCTTGAGTCCTAGCACCTGCACCAAGGGGGTTAATGCTTCAGGCTTTGATTCAACCAAATTAAACAAGGCAGGGGTGAAAACACTCCTTGTTTCATCTGCCTGACTCAACGATCATTTATCTGTCTGAGGTTTGTGCAAGTAAGAATCTATGGCCCCGACCACCACTCTGAAATATCAGTAGCCCAGCTGAGCTTTGTACTTATAAATCCATGGTTGCTGTCCACGATGCTGATGTAGCAGACGTTTTCTCTTTCTGTCTTTTGTCCGTTTCTTGTTGGACCTATTTAAAAAATACAGAACCACCCTATCTACCCTATTATATTATTAATTAAAAAATCGGCCACTGGACACAACTAATGTTAATATTGAGGTAAATTCAATGTGAACAGTGAAGTTGTAGCCAGTGGTGATTTTGCAGTTAATTGATTATCAAGTTCATTTTCTGTTTGTGTTGCAATGATCAAATGTTATGAATTTTATTATTAGTCTGATTTCAGATTTATTATTTCTGATAATTCATCTTCAGTTCCTTTTCACTTTTGTAAATTGTATGGAAAACAGTACTGAGCCTGATGGGAATGTCATTACTTTTGCAGGTATTTGGTCATAAACTAAATTGGACGAGTTTTGACTTGATGATGCTGCTGGACGAAAAGTCAAAGGATCACCAAAGTCTGCATGTTTCATCTTCTGGGCACCATAAATGTGTGCCTCTGTCTGTTTTCAGTTGTCAGATTTTCTAGGAAAAATACTGTTGTTTTGTTAAACGAGCAGATTAAATCCTGGATTTTATGTCCCAAAAGTTGTTGTTTGCAACTGATAGAAGATGCAGATCACTGTAACACTGTAGCTTCAAAACACAAATAAGAAAGTGAAGACAAATGTGAGATAATTTGTCCCAAAAGTCAGGCAGCTTGTATTATTTAAAATGTGATTTCCAGGAGTAAGTCCAGGTCTTTCTTCTCTGTCTGCACAGGCTGGTAACAACAACCAGCAGCAGACTAATCTCAGGGGTCAACTCCCACCAGAAACCTATATGCACTGAAGCCATTAGTGCAGAATACACGCACATGATTACATAACATGCACTCAAGCCCACATGCTTAGAGTCAATGGCATGTTGTAGTGGCGATCTCTTGCCACCAGGTGTTGTGCTAGAGTCAAACAGAGAGATAATGACGGAGAGGGAGAGGGAGAGGGAGAACTGGACTTACTGAAGAACAGGATAACTGAAGAGAGAGAGGGAGAACTGGACTTACTGAAGAACAGGATAACTGAAGGGAGAGAGGGAGAAATGAACTTTCTGAAGAAGAATGTGACACACGGATAAAACATCTCATGTGGCCTACTTTGCACATATTTTGTGAATTAACATATGAACAATAATTCCACCACTGTAGTCAGAATCAGAATCGGCTTTATTGGCCAAGGATGTGTGCAACATTCAAGGAATTTGACTCCAGTTTTACAAGACTTAGTCGAAAAGACTAAGTTAAGCACAGAATAAACTGAGCAATAAGTTAAAGACGGTGCAAAATAAATTAAACAAAAATGTACATATATACACACTAAACATTTTGAAGAAAGCAATGGACTGATTAAACATAACATAGAATTTGTATGTTTTACATTAAATGCCCCAACAGTTTCCAATGCAGATCATTTCCACACTGCTGCCATACACATATGTTTGTTTTTAATTTCATTACTAAACATAAAAAAAACTAGTTGACAACACAGCAAGTGCAACAATACAAGAAATAGCAAGCCAGCTAATATTACCTACTAGTTCAACTGTAAGTAAGCCAGCTCGAATTCTGTCTGACACCTTTTATTTCGTAATGTTTTCGCTAAGAAATAAAAGCCTGTCTAAGATTTAGTCTTGTCTGCCAACTTCTTGCTCATTCACACTCTTTCTCCTGTGGCTGTGTTGTAATGTCCATAGAGGCTGTTGAACCTGGTTCCATTACATGATCAGATTAGTTGAGTAATGTTGCTTTAACATCAAATCAATCAATCAATCAATCAATCAATCAGACTTTATTTATCCCCAAGGGGAAATTCAGTTAGTCTGTTAGCTCTTGAAGAATGAGATAGCCTGATGGCTGTAGGAGTGAAGGATCTTTTGTATCTCTCTGTCCTGCAACGGAGAGAGAGGAGCCGTCCCCTGCTGTTTTTTTGGTCCATAAAGGTTTTGTGTAGCGGATGATCTGGGTATTTCAAGATGGACTAAAACATGTTGACAGGTCATCTCTCCACCACCTCCTCCAGTGTGTCCAACCTGGCTCCAACCACAGAACCAGCTCTTTAGACCAGTCTGTCCAACCGCCTTGCATCTCTGTGTCTGATGCTGCCTCCCCAGCAGACTGCAGCATAAAACAACACACTACCACCACAGACTGATAAAACATCTGCAGCATCTTACTACAGATGTCAAGAGATCTGAGCTTCCTGAAGAAAAGGAGGCTCTGCCCCTTTTTGTTGAGAGCGTCTGTGTTTAGGGACCAGTTCAACTTATTATCCAGGTATACACCTAGATACTTATAACTTGGCACCACCTCCATGTCCACCTCACAGGTATTCACTGGCTGAAGAGGGAGCTTGAACATGCAGAAATCTATAATTATTTCCTTAGTCTTTGTGGTGTTCACTAGTAAAGCTTAATAAAAAGATTCATGGGGATGTTTTTGATTTTTGCGTTCTTTCAACTTCAGTACGCCTGGCATTACTGTTACCACTCTGCCTGCTGTGACAGAAAACGATCGTATAAAAGGAGTGTTGTCACGTTGATTTAACAATGTCGCCTCATGTATTATTATTAAAATATCAATATAAAACCATTTCGCTCTTCCAGGTATAGCTTTGTTCAATGATGTAATGCTATTAACTCCCTCTGCACCAACATGAGTTTTATTTTAAATTCTACAACAAGAGCATCTCTTACAGAAGAGGAACCCCTCCGCCCCTATACAGTTGAGTTTTGTTTTTCACAATATTGATTCTTTAATGTTTGGTTGATGGAGTGCTTTGTGTTGGTCAGCATTTTCACCAACTGCTGACGGTGTGCTGCCAGTTATTTCCACCTGCTTCAGGCTGCACACTTGGGTGTTTTCTGCAACATTTTTCTCTGCAAAGATTTAACGAAGTCAGAAAGTCCAACAAAATGGTCTCAGGAGTCGTTTGGGGACAGTAGTTGCATTAAACAGGAAAATCTGAATAACACGTCATGGAGAGAAATAAAGTTTGCACATGCTTTTCTAAGAAGTCAGGCAGCATGAGAACTTCCTAGTGAGAATGTCATTGTTTTCTTCCCCTTAAATGCCTAATTGGCAACACTCCTTAACCCAATGTACATTTTGTAGCACAAATCAAAGCACTTTTTTCTTCTGAAAGCCACCTACAGACCAAGAACTTCCCCAGAGCCTTTTCTCTTTCTGTCACAAAATGATTAAGGGAATATACATCTGTGTTTGCAAAAATGTATGAAATCGTCCCTAACAAGCCCTCTGAAACAGTGATGTATACCAGTGGATGTTAACTGTAATTAGGCTCAGGAATGTTTACAGTAATTATACATCACCATGATCCTGTATTCTCCCAGAAAGCGTAATTAGCCAGACACTTTTTTGCAATCATCAAACCACTGCCTGCAAAAGGCTTTCACACAGTAGGCAAGAGATTAAAGGCAAAGTTTAAAGTTTTTCAGAGCAGGTTCATATGAAAACATGCATCTAAAGACATTAACATTTACCACTAATTAACCAGCATATAACTGCTGAAAGAACATGATCACACACCAGTGTGTAAACAAGTACTCATTACTAGAACATGTCTAATGATATAAACTGTACCATGGTTTCTACCTGTTTACAGCTGCTGGGCTATTGTTTTTACTGTCATTTCATAAAACACATACAACAATACATCATCATCCTGAACTGACATTGAGCGAGACAGACGATTTAGAGTCATCAATTAAACCAAAGCTACATGTTTTTGGACTGTGGGAGGCAGCCGGAGTACCCAGTGAGAACCCACGATGACACGGGGAGAACATGCAAACACAGAAGTGCCTGCTTCATATACTGTATGGCTAAGGTAAAAGGTAAAATAATCTGTAAACATATTTTTAGGGAATAATTAAATAAACCATAACTAAATAACCTATTCTCTGTAAAGTATTTTCCAAAATAATTTAAGCTTTTGATTGTTTTGATTTATGCAAGCGCCCCCGCGCCCCCCCCCCCCCCCCCCTCCCACACACACACACACACACACATCTGTATCTGTATTCAGCCCTGAATGTCTTCAAATTTTAAATGTGCCCCTGCATTCACCTGACCTAGTCAGTTAATAATTCAGTTAATTTGAAAATTCAGAATTTTAAATAACAATTTGTTATTAGACTTTCAATGTTTTTGTCTTGTACTCTATCTGAAAGATATTGTTTATTAATTGGCCCCAGACGTCCTATCATTGCCCCCGGGCAAAGCAAGTTGAGTATCCCTGCTCTACAGCCATGCTGGCAGCTCTGCAAGGCAATGCTTTGAGCTTAATACATCAGCATGCTAACGAACTTATATTAAAAAGATATAATGTTTGCCATGTATACCATGTTCGTTTTGTGTGTTTGACATTCAGTCAGAATCAGCACTTAAGATAAAGTGCTGAGTCTGATTGGGATGTCATTAAAATTAAAAATTAACAAATTGACCTGATGATGGCAAGTGATGAAAAAAATCAAAGGATCACCAGTTGTAACATGTAACATTGGCTGTTGGTAGAAAACAACATTCCTAGATGATCACATGTGTGATAGCAGTAGCACTCTGCTGTGTTATAGCTGGATCCTGGCAGCTGTACTTCATACCTATTTGATGTTGGTTTGTTTAATCACAAAAAGTTTATTGATGAAACAGGGAGAGTCAGTCACAGGAAATCAAAAGTTCATGTAAACAGATTAACACTCAAGACCTTAACCACAGTGTGTTCAATAACTGGGTGACTCCATGCATGCAGATGGAGCAGGCGTTTAGCTTTTTATTATTGACATGCTTTGAACAGACTCTGGAGGTAAATTTGTTCTGATAAGGCTCAGTAGATAAACAGCTGCAAGGTCAGGGGTTCATTTCTATTTCTGTGACGGAAGTGAATGATTTGATCTAATAGTACAGTTATTTGGATAGATTTTATTCGTTTCATGTATTGATCTAATAGAACAGTTATTTGGATAGATTTTATTTGTTTAATGTATTGATCATGACTTTTGTCTGCAAAGTATATGGGTACTGATATAGGACGCATTTTCAGCAGGGTGTCATTATTTGTTCGTGCCTTCAAAAACCAGTGCAAAACACTGACAATTCTATGGATAAGTCAATAAATCATCTGAAGACTGGGCAAAGAGATTTCCTGCCAGCTAGTTGAACTTCACCGTGTCTTACCGTTGCATTCTAAAAAAAGCAGCAATGTGATAGTCAGTGACCCAGTTCTGCCTCTTCTGCGGAAAATGAATTTCTTTTATTCTGTATATCCATAGGACCACATATACAACACCGCCACACAGATACAGTAAGAAAACAACACACACAAAACTAGGTCTAAGACCACATCTGAGAGCCTTTATCATGTTTGTGCTGTAAGCCACACACACACACACACACACACAGACTGTATAGTACTATAGTACTTCTTCACTTTTTCCTCTGCACTGTTTGTCTCCTGTTCTAATCATTTGGTTCCACTGAGTCTCTGTTAGCGCAGCGTTAGCCTACATACAGTATGTCTAATTCTTCAGCCTTTAGCGCATTGGCCTCATTTCACTGTGAGTTGAAAATTGATTTTTTATGGCAAAGTGTCGCTCAACAGTTTGCGCATTCAAACCTGTTTTTTAACACATGAAGTAGGACAGTAAACACTGCTGGGGTGTTGTAGTTGTTGTAAAGGCTCAACTTTTGATTACTAAGCTAAAGGAAAAGTCCACCCCAAAACGAAAAAGAATTAATAAAAAAATGTGGATACATTTCATAAAATATGTACAGATAAAATTAAATGGATGTGTGTGAGACAAATCAATAACAAATATACAATTCATTAAGTAAATCTAGTAATCTAGTAATCTCTCTTTCTCTTTCATTCTCTCTCTCTCTCTCTCTCTATCTATCTATCTCTATCTCTCTCTCTTATTGTATTCTTATTGGTTTATTGTATTAAAGTCTGCACAGTATGTGAGAACCTTTGTAATTTTAGTTTGGTTTAATTTTAGTTGGATTTATAGAAATCATGTTTGAATGAATAATTTTAAGGGGAAAAACGTATTGATTCAAAGCCATTGATTCAAGCTGCATAGTTTCAAGTAATAAGTGGGATAATGCAATGTGTTATTCATGCAAAATGAGCCCCTCCAGGGTGATGCAGGACCGCTCCACTAAAGCTTAATTTTGCATTAATGACCTACTCCCTGTACATCTACCCTTGCATAACATGTGTTCCACTTTGAGAAAAAAATCTGAATATTGCCATATGATACTGGTAGCCAATCAAATCTTTGCATGAAGCAGTAACATCATTATTTTATCAGCGGTGGAGCAGGCAGTCACTGATTATAGCAGCCAGTCAGCAGCCTGCTACATAAGTGCCATAGACTCTGAACTAATATAACACACATATACTTGATTTGATTGATTTGATTACATGTCATTTTATTGGCCAGTTGCCATGGTGCAAGTGGGATAAAACACTCAAAGTTTCTACCTCCTTTGATTGTAATTAATAACATTTATGTTGGGCAGTTTGCGTAGAAGTCTGAGTACTTCCTCCCCTATACTGATTGTTGTTTCTGTCTGTTATAACGTCAATCACCTGCACTTCAGTCTTTCTCCTTGTCCTCTTTTTCCATTTCATCCTCTGCTTTTCTCTCACCCATTTTGTTCTCATCAGTCTGTCTTTGCCACCATGGCATCATCTGTTCTTCCTTGCTGCCAATCTCTTATGGCCTCTCGGCTCATACCTTTAATGTCATGATCTTTAGCAGCCAATGATTTTCAATAGTGAAAGGTGGCCTGACCTTTTTGTCAAAGCCTTCTTTCCAAACCCTCCTAATACAAGAAGGCAGGTTGTTGTGAGAATCAAGCTCCCGGCTTTGGTCTCCAGTGATGGCAGGATGTGAAGTGTGTACGAAATGTTTGGGAAAATGGCTCATTATTTGAAGTAGACTTCAGGAAGCAGAACCAGGTGAAATGATGAACCCCAAATCAATGTTTAATCTTGTGAGCCTATATCAGTCAGAAAGGGAGATTTAGAGGAAAATTAGAATTTGTTCATAACCATCTGTGTCCGCTGGATTAATAAACAGATAACTGTTAGCTATAACCATAGCCATAACAACCTTATAAGGAGATTTTGTCTGTTTTTCAATTTGTTCTGCAGTAATTCTGCTTCCAAGTGGATAACAAATGAATTAAGGCAGTTGTAAAAACCAATATTTGCACAGAATATTCCAAATCTTCCACTAATGTTACTACAGACATTTGAAACTGAAAGGTATCCAGAGTAAAGTTTTGATAATTAGTGTACACTGTATTTTGTGCTGCAAATGTTCGAACTGGCTTGATTATAAGATTACCCTGAATAAGAGATTACTATCCATTTTCTAATCTGAGAGGTACTATCAGTCTAAAGAGAGCATAGCTGTCATCTGTAAATCCTTCTCTCTCAGAGAAGTGAAACGTGAAATACAACAGAAACCCCACATTTGTGTAGCTTGTCTATCAGTCACCCTGTCAGGCTAATGGAAGCACTTAAAATAATTTTCTCTGGCAATGTGCATTTTTCTGACCGTCTTTCCGACTTTTTGAGGTCTTTATCATCTGTGACAACCATATTTTTTGTGTGACGGATGATTCCGTCCACGATTTGTTTCTGCAGTAAAGATGTCTGAAGGAGATGTCAATTTGTTTTGACTCATTAGGAATTTATTTTTCCTCCAAACCAGATCCATCAACATTAAAGCCTCAAATAACACATAATGCAATAGTCTCATGTTACACTGGTAGTTTCCATTCTAATACAATCTGCTGGTTCAAGTATGTAAATGTGCATTCCTCAAATATAATAGAACCAATGTTCTTCCAAACATATTAACCAGAAATATTATCTGATATTTGGATCAATAGATTGTAGCATACAAATTAAAAGAACAAAAGTAACGTAATCCTGCATTGATTTAACCTTTAAAAATATTTAAGCATAAGCGCAGAAATGTCATCACGCACCAGTGTTCATGTGTGGTCCGTTGGCTTAACTGATTACCATAATGGACATGTGGTTAGCCATATTTGTGGTTAATTCTTTTTTTAAATTTCGGGCGGCTGTGGCTCAGATGGTAGATCGGTCGCGGTACCCCAAATTGCTCCCGATGCTGTGTCATCAGTGTATGAATGGTTCCTGGAAGGTGGCACCATATAGGGTAGCCTGAGTGTGTGGATGGTCATCTGTAGTGTTAAAAAAAGCACTAATACCATTTTACTATTTATTTTAAGGTTAAGTGCCATTTATGACAAAATAAGGTGTTCAAAATGAAATTGAAGCTGATTTATGGGTTGCATTCTCAAGTGCTGTTGCCATTACATCAATGGCTCCCTTTAACAGATGATGGTAGTCCTTCAATGTGGAAGATACAGTCTCTAGTCCAACATTAATTAATACACAATCACAGGGGATGTTAAGGTGCTGTGTGAAGTAACTAAACCCAGCAAGAAATACTTCCAATAGCTTGTGATTTACATCATCAAATTCCATTATGCTGAGATCAAATACATTATTCAGCATGCAAACCCAATTTCATCAAATTCAGAATTCAAAGTGTATATTTATTAGTTCCATTTATCAGTTTGAACATAAATATGCAATGTACAGCTTTTAATTTACATTACCCAATTATCACATTCTGTTTTATATACATTTTAGACAATGTCACGACTTTTGGGGAATGATGACCAGGTCCAGTGGAGACCTGGTCATGGTTTCATGGAGCCAAGGCTTTTACTTACTTATTCTGTTCTCGTTGTCTGGTCATCTTCGATAACTGATTTAATTGAAAGACATTGGATTATTACGATTATTTTAATGGCTTTTCATTACTATATTTTTCTAACCCATGTCAAAGTTTCTATAGGACCAGGTCTCTTGCAAAGACACTCACAGTAAGGTGCAAATGGTAAAGGACAGATATGCCACTGCAGTGGCTTACAACCTGTATTTATCTATAGTTTCTTGGTCAGGCAAAAGAAAAACCTTTTCAAGGCCTTTTCATGAGGCATCTGTATTGAATGACTGCATTGATTAAAGGGCAGACTTCGACTTTAAAATACCACATAGTCAAACTGCATGTCTACTTGAACACGTACTGTAGGGAGAGGCACTAAGATACCGGCTTGGCTTTTAAGATTAGAATTTGTTCTTAAAGCAAATTTATGTAGAGTTGGTATGTTCTGCGGTTTAGCACCCCTACAATTTCTGTGCAAATAACTACTCAAAAATATTTACAGCTATACAGGAGAAACCCAACACAGCTAAACATTAAGCATGTGCAGCTACACAAGACATAGCAGTCCAGCTAATATTATGCTCTACTGCAACAGCAAAAAGTTTTTCTGTCTTTTATTACACAAAGCTCTCAAATCCAGAGATTTATTCTTGCCCTGTGTCCTCTTGCTCAGTCACTGTTCTTCTTATCTTAGATTTTTTGGTGAACATCCTCATTGGTCTCTTCACCTGTGCCATGATGTCCGTAGAGATTACTAAGCCGGGTTTCGGTGCCGGCTAGCCTGGCTCTGACACGATGCCAACGATGCTCCTTGCCAGCATGAAATTCATGAGTGGTCAGACCTGTCATTCGAGTCAAGAACACATAACACATTTGAAGTTAAAATATGAGACAAAAATTAATATAATTAAAAATATATTTAAATAGAGCATTCTGTCGTCTGTGTTATCACGAATGTGGCATTTTAGCATTTTAATTGCCATGTTTCAGCACGACTTATCCATTTCAGTATTTGTTAGGAAAATGGTCTCCCTCTGACAGCAACCTCAGGGTCTTTATGCAGATCTTTGTCCAGTATCATCTTCTTGTATTAAACCTGACAGTGTAAGAAGGCTATAATAATATCTCTGTGACTGTCATGGACAGCTTTGCTTTAGAATTACATTTTTTAGCATTTAACCTCACGTCAAACTAAACTGTCACAGTGCATTCTCCTCTGATGACATGTTGTCAGCAGCTGTACTTTTAATTTTTTCTAAAAAGAAAAAATAAACAAGAAAGTGGTTCTCTAAAAGGACTACTGACACTGCAAAATCTGTTGTATTTTGATTTTCTGACAGCAGAAATTGAAACTCTGCTGAATGAAATCCTTTCTCTCCTTTATTTTGGGGATGTTGAAAGTCCAAAGATCAAGGACAAGTATCCTCTGAAGTTGTTAGCAGTTCAATTACATGTCTAATTCTGTGTAGAGAAGAAGATGGGGCTATAAATCAAATGGTATTCCACCGAAAAGTGATGTTTATTTTTCAAGGTATTATCATGTCCCTTCAAGAGTTTTGAACTTTTTAAAGGTCTGCTATTTGCAAACTGCATTGATCCATTAGCAGAGTGCGAGGGTCCATATTATTAAGTCTGGCATTAAAGGCAAATGTCAGAGGGATTACAGCCCTGAAGCTCAGATACTGACTCGCCGTGGCAATTAAGATAAAAATGAATGTATTTTTACTGTTCCACCGAGCTGCTGTCTGGTTCTCCTGGTCTCATCAGTCTCACTGCGCCTCATTATGCTCACTGTGATTCATAGAGATCGACTAGAGTACAAAACAGGCACTTCACGCTACAGTGTGCTGTGTGGAAGAGTAACTGAGATTATACAAGGAATGCATTGCATGTCCTGTTGTGTATCACCCAAAACTAGTTGTTCACACATGCACCACTGGAAGTTTTTAAAGTGGCACAGCAAGGACAAAGAGAGGAGACGTGGATTATTGTAAAGGAGTGTCTTTATACGATTTTGTGGATGCTTCGTTGTTTATTTGTTTTCGTGGTGAGATTGGATCTCCCTTGTAACGGCTGTGAAACCAAGCCGGACACCACGAAGAAAGAAGCTACAAACAGAGAGTCGTCCTTCTAGTCTAAAGGTGATGAGTGTTTGATATTCAAGATAGGATTTTGGTGGAGTATTCCTTTAACATTCCAGTGAACAAGAAAAAGGGTAGAAAGAGATTAAATGAGAGATGCGCAGAGATAGAAACTGAAAGAGGGGCAGATGAATGAGACACAGACAGATAGTGAAACTGAGTAAAGGAGAAAGATTGAAAAACAGAGAAAAATCTAACCCAAGGAGAGAGTAAAGGAGAGAGATGAAAAGAGAGATTGAGAGTGAAAGAGTTATCCACATGCTGAATGCCCAGGTCACTTCAAAGTGCGAAGAAAACCCAAAAGCAAAGTCTAGTCCCGGGCAGATGGCCAAGTCTGACCTGCCCCTCCACTCCTTCCATTAACACCCCGGCCAGAACCAAAAAACTGCAGAATATTTAGTGCAACTGCAGAAAATGTATATTAAACAGTGGCAGCTTAAATACGGCTCCCCATTAACACCTCAGAAGTGGATTATGAATCACAAATAACGAAGCAGCCTAATTTTTTCTTGTTCCTTAGTTATCAGTCATTGTTTCCATCAAAGGTTTATAGGCCCCAGGAGGGGACGGTGCCGGAGAAGTCGGCCCCACCACAGTAATTGGAAGCTGGGAGTTGAATGTGAAGTGGAATTAAGTTTTAGAAAGAGAGTGAGTAAGGGAGTGAGTAAGATAGTGAGCGGGAAGAAAGGAAGAAGGCACTCTTCCAGAAATATTGGTCTGTGTGGGAAACTTTTATGTTGTCGTTTCAATCACAAGAGCAGGGAGACCTCTTGTTGCTACAACTTGGAAAAACTCATTTCATTTGTTTCATATTTAATGTGTGGACCATAAATTAATATTAATATAATTATATTATTTAATTTGTGTTACGATCAACTTCTGTCTGAAAGTGTTCTGGAAGGAAAAGAATCTTAAATCTGGTGGATTTTAAATTTTGTTTCAGCCCACAAAGCTGAATGTATCAAGATCTCCAACCTAAAAGACAGAATAGAACGTTTGTTCAATACCACCCTTAACTACTCAAAATGACCCGTATGAGCACTTCCCAGTGTGGATCGGAGCATTCTAAAAATAGCACAGGTCATTATACAGTAGTGTTCAACTAATAGCACAGCCTTAAGAGGCTTAAGAGGCGTGCATATCATGAATGCTGGGTCTTGTTGGTTTTCTGAGAATCTACTGCACCTACTGGTACCTTGTTTGCCATGTAGCAACAAAAATATACCAAAAACCTGGATTAATCTGGTTAGTCACATTGGACTGCTATTATATTGAACAATACTGTATAATGCGATACCGTTCGCGGTTGTAAAAAAGGCTGCAGTTTCGGTGAATTTATGCAAAAAATCCACTGACCTTTAGGGCAAAAAACATCCTGGTTAGGCATTATAAAAGACAGTTTGGCTAAGTAAATAAATATACGTAAATGCCGGAAGTGAAGTAGTTACGATGGTGACGTGAGCCATTGAAGTTACGTAAAAAATGTAAGTTATTTAAAAAGTAATTTACTTTTGTTTTCACACGGGACACGAACCCTGCTCTCCGGGGTGAAAGTCCGCCATTTGTTCCTTGGCTTTGGAGCAGAACTACAACTTCTGGATGTGTCATGCCACTGGGCCCAAGAAGACTTTTTCCCATAGACTTACATTGTGAAAGAGATGTCTGTAAATCAACAGTTACATTCTTTTGGTGGTATATCAAACAGGATACTGTGGCATGGAAACACATCTAGATTTCTCATCATTCTCTGCAATGTTTTTAGGTGCATTTTCGACTCAGATTAACTCATAATTAATGGTGGTCAGCGCAGTGGTAAATGCAGCACAATCCAGACAGACGGAACCCAACCTGTGTTCATCCTCAGCTGTAGAGGTAACACATTCAGCATAAAAGTGAATGGCTGAGACAGAGATGTAGCCTTGTCTTGTCTTGTCTTGTCCTATCAAATCTGTTTAGTTAAGTTAAATTCAAAACACAAAGATGTCAGTTTTTTAAGACTTCCACATTCTCATCTAAAAAATAGTCCCATTTAAATATATCAGTAAATAAAAATAATACTGGAATCAACACCGTAAAATACCCACCAACTGTAAAATCTGTTTTTACATTAGGGAAACAAATCTATGTGCACCTTACATTAACCCATTAACGCCTAAAGCGCCTGGAAAAAAATGCCTGGAAAACCTATGGGCGATTTTCAAATGACCCCCTAAAACCTGAAGTTTTTCTGGAAATTCAACACCTACTAAATAATAGATTTTTCAGCCTCTGTAGCAGATAAAAATGAAATTCAAAAAGTATTTGAGAGCTTATACCCATGGCTTTCATACGAAGTTGAAGTTTATTTGTCCAAACCTTCAATACATTTTTTTTAAAAATCAACAAACTCAGCAAATGTTGACTGAATAAAAAATCCTATGCATAATACAAATACATGCGCATTAGCAAGATGCAAACACGGTATGACCACTGGAAGAACAAGACATAGTTCTCATTAGCCTACTCTAATAAAAAAAAAAAAATCATAATAATAATAATAATAATAATAATAATAATAAATAATAATAATACATTTTATATATTGCACTTTTCAGGGTACTCAACGACGCATAAAGTAATATAGCCTACATACAGACATAAACAGTCATGATTTCTTATATCATCATCACAATCAATTATTATTAGGCTATTATTAATATTAATATATTATTAATAATATTATTATCTCCAGATGGCCACAAATCTGTCTGTTCTTTGTTGAAAATATGTCGTCTAAAAACATATTCCTCATCCATAAATCCCGGTCGATTGGTTCCGAGGGTTCAAAGTCCGGATCAGTAATTAAATGATCGGCGCTGTTTTAATCAGATCTCTTCCGTCACTTACTGCTGAGCTCCTCCGCTATAGTCGTCTTCCGTCATGATTTCAAAGTTCTGGAAAAGTCCGATGTTGCATTGTGACACTCCCTCATGTATTCTGATCATGTTCTGATGCATTACATTGGCCAAGAGACCGAAAATAGGTGGAAAAAAATACAAATACTACAAAATGACATATCCGCTGTCCCGGCCTTAATGGTAGAGTGACGCAACAGCGCTCCCGGCTTTAATGGTAGAAATGCGGTAATGCTTTCCCGGCGTCAATGGGTTAAAGACTTCTTGGCCCCAAATTCCTCTGGCTTTTCTCGACTTCTTGAAGTATTAAGTAATATATGGTCTAGACAGGAAGTGTTTCTTCCAATACAGGCTGAGTATTTGCTCAGCAGTTGAAGAAGTATTTGTTTAGTCCCTGGTATTGATCCGGAAACCCTATCAACCCTCTGCAGATGGGGATTTCGTGCTGTTGGGCAGTAAAAATCTTACTTATTGCTCCTTTAAAGCAAAGAGAAATGAAGTTGAATTAATAAAGTCAACGGCCAGAAAGAGAAGGAGACGGACGGACGGACGGACAGACAGACAGACAATCAGATGTAAGGTAGGATTCAGACAGGCGAGCAGACGGTTGCATTACTGCAGAAACAAACAGTCGGATAGGGTAATAGGCAGACAGACAGGCAATCAAGCAGCCTCTCAGGAAGGCTCAGTTAATCACGCAGGGATTTCCTGAGCAGGCGAACAGGACAGAGCGGTCAGAACAGCGTGTCTCTGAAAGGCGGGAACTTCCTGCAGTCACGCTTGCATGACAAAGACTCAAAGAATGTAAGCTAAGAAACACGTAGAGAGTGTTGATGTCCACACTCTGACAGAAACATAACAATTTTGAGGCACATAACTTAAGTTTTTAAATGTATTGTTACAAACATGCTATGTGGAATCACTTTTATTGTGAAAGGGTTTGCAGAAAAATGTTTAATTGTCCGTGAGCAAAACAAATATTTGGATGTAAAGCTGCAGTAATAATTTCAAGCAGTTTTGCCACCCTGATGCAAAAATGAACCCTCATAGAGGAGATTCCCTTACTTCACTGAAGGCCGTCAAAGAGTCTAGCAGGTGCTCTGGCTTTCTACATGTGTGCTTGATACTGTGCCTGTGTAATTACTTTCTGTGCTTTTTTAAGATATTTTTGTTTTTGATGTTATTCTCTCATTACATTTCAAAGGAAACATCCCGCCACCATAAATGGAAATGAGCCTTCCAGACAGGCTTTTACAGTTAATTTGAAAGTAATTTTCTTCTCACATAATGACTTCCAGTGGAATGAGTGTTGTTATGACACACACTCACAAACACAATACATGCCTACACACTCCTGCACAAAGACACAACACACACAAACACAGGATCATACCCGCACTGTCACATAATCACAGTAATACCACAAACAAAATGAAATAGACATCCCTTTACTCAGAAATGTACCACACACACTGGAGGAAATCCCAGAGGTCAGCCATCTTGGCTCTGATGGTTGGGTTTTTCCATTCTGTAGAAACACTGATTATATCCGGCAACCAGTTAAATGCCAGTAAGTGTTATATTTGCATGTTGTGGAAAGTTCCTTATAACTATACATCCAAAAATCTTTCATCAAACTCAGTCAAAATGTAAAATAAATAAAAATATCCTTTTATTTGTGTCTGTGCGTGTGTAGTCTTTTCTCTCAACCCTCATTGCCTTCTTAATGAGGCTTCACCTGTCCTCAGTCCTCTATGGTTGAGAACATTTAGTGCCTCATTGTGATCAAACAGTAGTCACTTCTGGCAGGGGATAGCCTGGGTATACCCATACTGCCTTGCACGCTCGAATTTCATTTTGAACCTCCAGGCAATCTGGCAACCAGGGCCATTTCTTAGCCCTGTTTTAGGGAAAACACAGAACGGGGGAGGGACGGTAAGACGATGACGCGTACTACTCGGCAGACAGAAGCTTGTAGTTTTGTAGTTTTCGTACGGATCCAACATGGCTGCAGCAGGCGCGAAACTCTCTTTAGCTGTAGACGGCGTTTAAAATAGTTAAGAGCCAAAGTTTATTGTAATAGAAGAACAACGTTTGACTTTACACTCATGTTTCACCTCGAAAAAGTATGTTTTAGCCTTGCTTCCGACACGATTTGGGAAAAGTCTAATCTACCAACTAGCGCCGCTACTAGCCCCGCTACTAATGCCGCTACAGCTCACTGCTGTAACGCCGGTGATCTCGCTACAAGCCGGGGGACAGTGGAGCCACGAGAGACCCGCAGCACCTTGTTTATTGCCCATAAAATCAGTGTGTGGCCGTGTGTGGCTGAATGACATGAGGGGGAATAAGGCGTAAAAATAAATAATCTTGCAGAAAGTGAGAACTGGAAAAGCAAAGCAGCAAGCAACACTCTCTCACAGACACACACACAACAAACATCAATTTCTGTAGCTCTACATACGTCATCTGATATAACTGATACGATTGGCTAAGAGCTTCCTACAGACGCTTATGATAGACATTCATAGCGTCCAATAAACGGCTCCGGAGGATCGTAAACCACGCCTCCTCTACGGAGAAATGAATGGCTGGTTTCCAGACTAATCTCATTTGTGATTAGTCTGGTGTTAGCCAGGTTAGACAGGGGATATGCAGACACCCACAAACACACAGTGTCTGACTGAAAGTTTCCACCTTGCATGTTTTTTTTCTGTTAAAAATAAAAGGACTGTGTTTATGTGAGTAACACATGTAGACCTATGGGTGCTGTCATAGGGAATATCTGAATGAAGGACTGAGTTTCAGGGGTAATTTGGACCTTTACAGGTGCCCTTAAATTCACACTTCTCCCATGCTGTAGGCTGGTGGCAGGCACTTACAGTCTCCTGCCAGTATAGTGTGTTTCCCCTCATGCCTTGAATTTTTCATAGCTTTGTTTGCTGTCAACACAGTGGTTTACTGGTATTGTCTGATGAAAACCTGCATTATTCAGTGGTGTCCTGGTGGCTTACATTTGACTACAACATCAACCCCACTTCTGTTATTTGAATGTTATCTGGGGCTGTCGTTTCTCAGTTTTATACTGTCACTTAAAATGTGTTGGTTAAAAGATGTAATGAATCCATTATGTTGGCTCACTGGGTGCAACACACTGAAAGAGGGGCAACAGAGCAGAGCATTTCTTTCATAGACTGTATAAAGGTAGAGGACGTAACCGCCCTGATGTCACCCGTTCGTTTAGGGGCTGCTGTTTTGCGGGCTTGAGTTATCATTTTGGCTGTTGCTATCTTGTTTTTTTGAAGCCAGAAGTGACCATACAGGTACATCACAAAAAATAAATCATAAAAAAGTTTTATATTTTCTGCCAGTCATTTCAGAAAGTGAAACTCATATATTATATAGGTGCATTACACATAGAGTGAAATATTTCAAGAATGTATTTCTATGCTTGGATACAGCACTCTGAACAACCAGCATCTTTATCAATGACCTTTTGTGGCTTTCCCTCCTTATGGAGGTGTCAATGACTGTTTTCTGGACATCAGTGGACGGCTCTTCTCTCTCCGTTGCAGGATGAAGAGATACAAAAGATCCTTTGCTCCTACAGCCATCAGGCTGTCTCATTCTTCCAAAGTTACCAGACTAACTGAATTTCCCCTTGGTGATAAATAAAGTAATTTTGATTTTATTTTATTTTATTTGATCTTTCAAATCAGCAGTCTTCCCCATGATTGTGTAGCCTACTGACCCAGACTGAGAGACCATTTAAAGGCTCAGGAAACCTGTGCAGGTGTTTCGAGTTAATTAGCTATTTATGGTGTGACACCATGAGTTTCCAATGTTGAACTTTTTCACAATATTCTAATTTTCTGAGACACTGAATTTTGGGTTTTCATTATCATCAAGATTACAATAAATACAGGCTTGATTAATATTTCACTCTACGTGTAATTAATCTATATAATGTATGAGTTTCCCTTTCTGAAATGATTGAACTTTTTGAACTTTTTCACGATATTCTAATTTTTTGAGCTACAAGGTCATCATGTCCTAAAGCACACCATGCTTTATCATCTATTTCACTCTAAATTGGAGCTTAAGAAGACACGACACTATTGAGACCATAAACTCATTAGAAAATGATAACTGAGGTAAAATAATGAATAGAAATGTCAAGCGAGAACTAGGGTCATGTTCTCTTAAACTTTTACACAATCAAACCACCGTTTGCATCCAGTAGAGTCGCCACCTGCTGGTCATTAGGAAAAAAAATCAGCTCTAATGCGCTGACTTCACTCTGCAGGCCTTTAGGTTGCTGCACAGTTTCAACTAACTCCCAGGACTGGACCACAGAGTGGCACCTAAACCAGATAAGTGGATGTTATTCAATAAGGAAGGTGGCACTGAAGGTTACATCTGTTGTTGGACGTGATGTTCAAGTTTTAAGGCGTTGATAGACTCTCGGCAGTGGAGAGGATTAAGGTGGTGATGGGGTAGGATTTCCTGGCGGGACCACTCAGATGTTTGACCATGGCCAGTGTGACCTTAAGCGCAGGACGTTTCAATTTACAGTTCTGTACTGAATAGCAAACTTATTTATAGTACACCAGTACAGTTTTAAATACACTCAAAATGTAAAAATAATCTCATGTCACCTAGGTAAGACATACATCATTGCATATTTGTATTGGTCCCATTCATAAGCAGTAATTTCTGTCATCACACAACTAATATTCTAATGATGAGCAGAGATTAAACTAATCACTGTTAAACATAAACAGTGCCACATGTGTCACTAGTAGTTTTAATGATGGCACAGGCAAACTACTCAGATTAGTGGAAGCACAGGTATAACTGATAGCATTGTTAAGTGAAATGGTGTGGTTAATAACACTAATGACACATGCAGCAATTATTATGATTTGCAATAGGTTCGTTTATTTTGGAGCATATGGAAAATATAGTGTAAAATTAGTGTGCAGATATAATCATTAAAAAGTATTATAAAGATACAAACAAAAAAGAAAAGTTAAATTCGATTTTTTTTTTTTAAATGGGATGACATTTTAAGAAAACGTATGAATTTTTTCTCTATCTTTAGACTTTTTATGCTTGTGTTGGGCTTTTCAGAACAGAAATTAGCAACAGTGGCTCCAGGTTTAGCGTCTTTCTCCCTCATCGGTTTCCACACTTAGACACCACTGCCTAACACTACACCAGTACAGGCCAACTGTCACACTTGGTGTTTAGAGGAATTTTGGAACAATGATTGTGCTGAAAGCCTGGTAATAACATCTCTGAACATGGTGCCAGGGGCTCTGCTGACCCTTGGCAATGTCCCCGGGTTTCCATCCACTGCCCAGAACAAAACAACAGAGAACACTTTATTTATAGTGTGTGTCAACAAGTACAGTTGGAAGGGTCAGCCGTCGGGCGTCCCTGTGACTCAGCGGGATGAGGCGCCTGTTGAACTGTCAATTCTTTATTTATATAGCCCAGAATCACAAATCACTGATTTGCCTCAAAGGGCTTTACAGACTACATGGTATGACACCCTCTGTCCTCAGACCCTCACATCGGCAAGGGAAAAACTCTTCAAAAAACCCTGTTAACAGGGGAAAAAGAAGAAGAAACCTCAGGGAGAGCGACAGAGGACGGATCCATCTCCCAGGACAGACAGACGTGCAATAGATGTCGTTGTACAGGACAGATCAACTGAGTAGAATAGAGTAGATAAAGGTTGAGGGGGGAGAGGGAGGGAGGATAGAAAGCAGGGTTGAGAGAGGGGGGAGAGACAGAGAAGAGCAGGAGTTCTGGGAGGGGCCAACCCAGTCTCATGGCAGTTTGTGAAACCATCACGAAACTATACTAATTTGTGCTCCCTGAAACGGTTTAAAAAATGTTTTCTTGCTGCTCAGGACAACTTTAAAACTAATGTATTTCACTAGAAAGCATCTTTCGTGCTTGCACCACGTGCTGTTGTGGTTTTGATGATCGTATTTATGTGTTTTTAATGTCTTATTTGATGTTCAAAATTTGATATCTTGTCTTTCTGTAATTTATAGCTCCCAGAAGCACACTGTTTTCATGCGCCAGCAACACATATGACAGAAAAAAAGAGAGTTTTCGTGGTTCTTTCGGGTCAGAATAAAATAAATGTATACTGATCATTAACAATACTGCAGAGTTGTGTAGTGGCCATTGCTAAGAAATATTTCTTCTTCTTTTCTGAGAAATACTGCCATGAGACTGGGTTGGAGGGGCACAGCAGCATGTTAATCGCCACCATTGGCCAGTAGTGATGCGGTGAGTGTAGAGTGGGCCACAGGAGAGGAGTATTCCCATCTGGGGCCGACCAAAATCCATTGCAGTGACACCAGCAGGAGTGATGCCGAGCAGGACCACTGCTCCACACCCTGTGAAAAAGAGAGCAAAGAAAAGTGCAAGCACTCCGGGGAAAAGACAAGTTTGTGACATGTATTATTGGGACATCAGAGAGAGAGAAGAAAAGAGGGGCCCGGTTTATCGTGTCCCCCGACACATTGGGCCTATAGCAGCATAACTAGGGGCTGGTCCAAGGCAGACCTCAGTCCTAAACTGTGCGTCAAATGCTTCAATGATGCTTTTTTTTGTAATTATACTTCAATAAATTGCTTTGTTTATAGCTCATTGCCCAGTCCTTATATGTATTTTCTCTGTGGACACCAGAATATTACATATATACAGTATTTGGGCTCTTAAGCTAAAGGCAGCAGACAATAATTTTAATAAAATCTCCATTGCTGTACTGTTCATTTTAACTTTAACACACAAAGTTATTTTAGCTGCCCTTTCACTTAATTCCCTTTCATCTTGCATTATCTCAGTAAATTTCCTGAGCATGCAATGTGCTTTCAGTCACAGCTTCACTTACAAACAGGTGCAGACATTCGCATCTGCCCACTCCTAATACACTCCTCTGCAGCTGGCTATTCATCAAAAAGAAAACATGGCTGACAGTATGGTAATGTTGAGGTTTTAGCATGGAAATAAGGATGAACTTTAGAAGAAGATAACAAGATGGCAAGAAGAAGGCAATCCATCAAGTAAATCCCCAAACAGCCATTTCTGCTTGTTATATCAACAACATTGGAGATGGAGCTGAATGGGCATTTTGTAACAAACTGCTCTCATCCATCAGTTAAGTAAACCAGTTGGTGCTTCAGACTTCACACTTTCTTGGTGTCTGAGGGATTTTCTTTTCCATTCTTCTCCCAATTTAGAATGTCTAATTTGATATGTACTGTTTGACTTGGATAACTGTACTGCTAGCTTTGAGCACGCTGCACGTAGACAGGTTTTATGTGCTTGACAGAATATTAAGTCTATCTCCACTGACATGACTAATCAGTAGGAGCTGCTGGTTTAGCAAAAAAGTTGAGATCCCTCACCAGCTTCCCATCAGCATACACAGCTAATTGTGTTGGCTGGAAAGCAAGACCAGGCTGGAGGGAGTGCTTCTGGGAATTAAACCTGATCTCTCTGTGCTGATCAAAAGAGTAGACCTTGATACTTCCTGGTGATATAAATATGGGACCAAACCATCCACACTGCAAATTAAACAATGTGAGTGCAAATACTGCAATTCAGTTACCATCTAGCCCCAACGTTGCAACATTTTTGTAAAAACGTATTAAAACGTGAGAGCATGTTTAAAAACCCTTCCATTTATGCATCATAGGCTTAACAACATCTGAGAGGTGAATAAAATGTCTTTGCAATTTTTCCATTTTTGGGTTGTAGGTCGACATTACTTTGGCTTGATGATCAGAAGCATTACGTTTTTCCCTAAACCAAACAGTAGCAAGTAATGCATTGATCTTGCCAACATAATTTTCAGTGGACATGGAAGGTGTGGGAGCAGTTAAGCAGTTTATGTTTTTACATTTGTGTGGCTTATGTGGTCAGGAAGATAACATCCACATTCTTAAAGGAATAGTTCAACCAACAAACTACATGAGTCCTGTCTGCACCAAGGTCATCCAACTGGAGCTATCCTTGCATTTGACACCGGGGTTTTACACACCTAACCCTGAGGAAAACGCACATTGCTCGGCCTCTTCTTTGACTCCTTGTCTTTTACACTGTCAAGTTGTATGAACCAAAACATTGATGCTCAATCACATCTCTCCCTGTATTGTGAACATCGCCAGCTGAGCAGTACTGTGAAGGTCAATTCAACTTTCCTCCACTTTTACATCACAGTGAAGCTCTGAGATGTGCTTCTCATGTTCTTGGGGCAACTTGAAGTGACCCATATGACTTTCTTAAAATGTTTTCTATTTGCAAAAAGAAAATCAGATGATATCATGGCGGTGATGTTTTTGTGAAAGAGGCACCTTCGCTCAAAGTAGATGCTGTAATAGCAGTCATGACCTCTCCATTCAACTACTCGATGCTGTTTGTATCTCATTTCCAAAGAAAAATACAGAATTCACTTGCATGACCTGAACCTTGAGTCCATCCTAAAGTTTATAGATATTACAAAAAGTCCCTTTGCTCCTCTTTGCTTACCACCTAAAACATCTTCATAGTTTGTACATTACTGTGTTTGAAATCCAAGACTCCTCATCAGATCACTTTCCCCATATGTAACAAGTGAATATCTGAACTCCAGGTGTCTTTGCTTTGTTGCTTTAACAGCTGTTAGGAGATGAAGGATGTTTGTACTACGCCCTTTTGAGCAATTGTGGAATTTAAATGAACAACATGTTGGGTTTTATATGGCAGGAAGGCATTCCAGTGTTTTGCTGTTTTCTTAAAGATTACTCCAAGATATCACAAACCCTTATGTTGCCGTTATAATCAGCTAAACTAAAAATGGAGCCCAGCCTTGTCATCAGAAAAAATGTTGGCATTGCACATTGCTACAAACCACAGATAGGTTGATATGAAACTTAAGAGACACAGGACTCTTACTCAGCAGACCAAGGTTCATGTCCCATAAGAGACCAACATTTGAATTTTAAATATACTGTCTTGGTACACCTTCAAACTGAATATATGTCACAAAGTATGTCACAAACTATTACATTCTGTTTTTGTTTTGTTTTTGACAACGTCCCAACTGGAATGTGAACCAGTTTCAGCGGTTCCTCACAGAAACGTACAATGCTAAAATTGTATTCTGGCCAGTGGGTTGCCCCCCCAACTCCAAAGACTCTTCTGAATCCAGATAAGGTTCATTTGGCCAAAACCAATAGCCGAATTTAAACAGAACATTTGACAGAACCATACTGCCAAGGAAATGAGGGCCCAAAAACTCTGCTCAGTTTGCTGCCAGATTATCCAACTGTTGGTTTTAGGAGGTGTACTCCTCATAATGACACTTTCCAAATGAACTGTGTGTTGACGACCCATTACTTCACACTCTCAGATCATTTCTAAGTGCTAATAAAGAGCAGCCCTAATCAAATTCCCAGTTAATTGATTGTGAAGACCATGGGAGGCTGCTTTAGTCAGGATCTGCAGCAGCTAATGTTTACTTCCACAAAGACCAAGCCAGGATTTAAGTATTTAATTAAGACATTCATTCCTTTGAGAAAGCTGTGGTTGTGATGTTTGTTTTTTTTATAGCAGGAGTGATGACTGTAACATTCATGCTGTTACTTGAATTACACAGAGAAACAGAAGGGGATTTGCTATGATGTTTAAATTAAGTCATATATTCTTTTTTATGGGAAGAAAATACCATCATTCTGATTCAAAACCATAGTACAGATGTGTGTCATGGTACCAGCCACAGAATGGAGATTTATATACTCTACACCAGTCTGCTTGCCTTAAAAAGCCAGCCTAGGGGGGAGAAACACTCAGCGCTATTTTAACCATATTGTATTAAAGAAATCTGGTGCTGACTGGCTTGTACTGCAGTAGACTTTAGGTGAGACTGCTAAAAAAAAAAAGTATATACTTCACCCACTGGGTCCCCATCAAAACCAGTCATAGCAGTAAAAAAAAAAAAATGTGATTTTTGACTCTCTGTCTTGATTTAGATACATGTATTGTTTTCAACAATACATGTACAGTACAAAACAGTAACAGTGAATACCATAAAGAAGTATGTCATTACAGTTTAAGGTAAAGTTTAGCATTATTGTACCCCAGCAAAAGTAAACAAAAAAATAAAGAATTCGCACTTATGTTAATTGCTGTTTAAATTTCCCACCTGGCAAGCAGATTGAGGGTGTCAAATCAAATATACCCATAAGACAGGTGCACTCTGGGTCTAGCTAACATGCTAATAATGGCCATGACAGATCCTCCAGGGGTGACTTTTGCATTTATTGCACAGCCTGTCCTCTCGAAAATGTCAATATAGGTCGAGTGTACAGGCATCGAAAAACAAGCTATATAAATTTACGAAATTCACCATCCACTGTAATGTGCCCACCGCCATTTTGACGACGTAATAGTGGTTGACAACCAATCGAAGTTTAAAAAGACGGATTCTCGCAGTTGGTTGGAGGCTGAGGTGGTAGATGGGTCAAACAATCAACAGACCTTCACCTGGGAGAGCGGGATTTGCGCCCTGTGTGAAAATAAAAGTAAACCATTTTTTAGATTAGATTAGATTAAATTTAATTTCATTGCAAGTACAAAGCAACGAAATGCAGAGCCATCATCCCGTCCAAACGTATACAACACACACAAACAATAAGACAGAGGTGAACAGGACAGGAAGACAGGGAGGAAGAGAGAGAAATGCAGCACACATGAGGAGAGGAAAGGAGGAAAAACCCTCAGCAACATAAGCATAATACACTTTCACAACATGAACAGACTATGACATGCCACAGTGGAAGGGGGGGCCAGCATAGCCAGGCAGCCATCTGGACCTAAAACCTTCACAGACCCAAACGAGAGTATTTGTAACTTAAGTTACGTGAGTCATGTTTGCCAGAATTTTTTTTTACCCTAAACCTAAGGTCAGTGGTTTTACAACATAAATCCACAGAAACTGCAGTCTTTTTTTTTACAACCGCAGACTGTACGTGAGTGATGTTTTTGGAGCGCGCTGTTGTACCCAGAGCCGCACCGTGAGCCGTGCCGCGATACGTTAATATGTGCCCTGAAACACGAGCCGCGATATGTGCCTACGGGCCGCAATTTGTGGTACTGACACACAACATCTTCTGCCGTTTATGTTGGAGGACTTGTTGTCACTGCAGCCTCATTTAGCTCCACCATTTGAAAACTTTTGGGAGCGCGGTGGGAAAGAGAGGCTGCTTACGATGCTTTAAGAATGAACGAGAGGAGAAGTTGAAACTATGGCATAGGACATATAGAGCAGACTGAGGATTGTGCAGTGCTCAGGGCTCGCACAAATCTGTTCTGACAGGTGAGTACATCAGCACGATGAAGCATGTGTTGGGTGCAACAAGTACCAGCTTATTAGGCTACACAAGGCAGACAACATGGAGCTGTGAACAATTTGAACTTCACAGCTGCTACTGGCACACACAAGCACATTGAAGCAAAAAAAAGAGCTGCAGAGTTTTTGCACTAGGTGCAAACACACATATGCCAATACAACCTCATATGTAAATATAGGCTGAGTAAGTTTTTATTCAAATAGTTTTACTTCTGCTTGAGTAAAATATTGCAGCACTCTTTCCACCCCTGCTACAGCGCCAAAATCAGAGGTTTTTAATTTACAAATATTAAAAATCTCATTTGAGAAGCTGTAATCCGATGTAATAAATAAATGTAAGTAACTCTTGACTTGATAAATGACTTCACAATTAACCGATTCTTAAAATCATTGTTGATTAATACTTCTGTTGGTCTCTTTGATGGTTTAATACTGACTTTGGGCTGAAAGTTCAGGTCCGTGCTGTACTCTACGTACAATAGATATTCATAGGAACTGTATCTCTCTCTCTCACACACACACTGATGAAGTGATAGGTCTTTCAGGGTGTGCTACAGTGTTCAGAAAGAGGGACACAGTTCAAGAGAGCAGGCCGCTTCCTGTCCTGCTGCATCGGAAATACCAGCCCCCAAGCCTCTGAGGCTGGATCCAGTTTAGACTGCACATACACACAATTTAAGAAGCACACAAAGTAAACTGAAACACGTACACACCCCAGAGCACACACGCAAGCAGCCGTGAATATGCAGCGAATCTAAGCTTGTGAGAGTAAACACACCACATCGCATCCTCGCGTACTGTAACTGCCTCCCTCAAACACCAAAACACAGACACACACATGTACACACAATCACACACATAAACACTGCACACACAAACTCCCATCCGCTGGGAGTATTGTTGGATTCTTCCTCCTCTGACGCCCATGAGGCTCTTGCTTGGGAAAAGGAAGCGCAGTCTTGTGTAACCTTTATACACAGCAGAGAGAGAACTGCTCACATACAGTGAGAGAGAGTCTTTTTTAACAGCAGAGCCAGAGGTCAAGCTCCGAGCTCTGCTTTAATCCTGATTTCTATAGTCAACATGTTGTCAGCTGCAGATTTGGCAGGCCTTTTCCCCTGTGTGACTCTGAGATGAGGGTTTAACTGCTTGCAAATGAATAAATACATGAATATTTCAAAGTGCAGTAAAATAGTTTGGGATACAAATGTCATTGGAGTTATTTAAAGTCTGTAAAGGTCTTTTTAAAAAGATGGAATGATTTTCTTTCTGTTACTTATAGTCTTAACTTCAAAAGGACATGGAAGTGATATTAAAGCTGCACTAATGTTTGGTTTTAGAAGTTAGGGGGACACACAATGAAAAATGATAGTAGTGAAAAAATAATTACTACAATGAGCACTACACTAAACTATCTAATAAACTTTTTTATTAATACGTGCAATATGGATGTGGTGTCTGTGACATCACCCATAGGTTTCTGAAGAGCCTAAAGAAGCTTCAAGTGGTTAGCATCCAGCAAGATCTCCAACCTAAACAACAGAATAAGTTGTTGTTGTTTAATACCTTCCATGACAACCCATATGAGCACTTGTCAAAATTACCCATATGAGCGTTCTGCGGTTAGTAGTACAGAGTGGCGTGTTCTTAAAATAGCACAAACGTCCTTTATGTATGGTAAAATTTAGGTTGCAAAAAACCCACTGATCTAGGGTTAGGGCAAAAAAAATCCTGGTGAAGCATGATAAAAGCTTAAAAGTAAATTAACATACGTAATTTACGGAAATTAATTTGTTTTGAGGGTGACATGACTACCGAAAGTGACATAGTTAAATAAAAACGTGAGGCACCAAAGTTCAGTGATGTTTCAATCCCATCGTTTACTTTTGTTTTCCCCGTTCTCTTGGGTGAAAATCCGGCATTCCGCCATTTCAACTCTGCATTGCCTCAATCATTTTATGGCCTCTAGAGGGCGGCTGAGGACAGTTAAAACGTTAATATGGGTTGTATTTTACTGCCTGTACAAACGACCTATGGGGTCATTTTTCTGAGGGGAGACCAGTCTCTTGGCACCACATTTTGTGCCTTTATTTGAGTGAGACAGTGGAGAGTAACTGGAACTTTGGGGAAAGTGGTGGAATGACATGTAGCAAACAGTCCGGCTAGGTAGGGATGAAACCGGGGACTGACTGCTCAGGGCATATGTAGCCATGTGGTATCCATCCAAATCATTTGGCTATCTGGCCAACCTGTAGCTTCATATTTAACAGACAGATATGAGAGTTGTGTCTTCTCATCTAACTCTATGCCAGCTAACAAAGAAGCGCAATTTTTGCTTAACCCTCCTGTTATGTTTGTTTCTCAGGAACAGCAATAATGTTCATGGGTCAATTTGACCTGGGGCATATTGAACAATCCAAAAGTGTCAGAAGCTAAAAAAGCCCAATAAACATTGTTTATATTTAATTAATAACTCCATTACTAACCATTTCAAACAATATTTAGTGCAATGGTGTTCTTTACCTCTCACAGATCATGGTTCAATGAGGATAATTCACTCATTTTCATCTTTGTACATGGGAAAGACCTACATATAAAATACAATGGTTTTACATGACTTTGATTTTTTTTTTATTTATTAATTTTTTAAACTTTAAAATGGGTCAATTTGACCCGCAACTTAACAGGAGGGTTAAAAGCACTCCCTGAAAACTACGTCCTGCTCGTTGGAATATTGATATTAATGCTGCAATTAAACAATGATGTCATGTTTCTAAGAGGTCTCTTCTTCTGTTCTGACGACTAAGTCCCCCTACAGAAATCTGCCTCTGCTGAGTGGACCCTGGTGGTATGGTCTTCATCACAAATGTCCCACATGTTTCCATAAATCACAGATGTTGTAAAATATCAGAGTAAATGGAAAGCAGGCAATAGAACTGATTGAGGGTGAACCTGCTGCTCGGCCTGTTCAGAACAGCGGAGGCAGCTGTCGGGATGAAATAAGGTTGTTCACACATATAATACATTCACATAATTAACCGGTTAGAATTAGGGCAATTTGAATGGTGACCCTGGCCAAAATGTTAACTCAATACTGTTGCAATATAACAAGAGAAAAGTTCAGTCTATCCCTGAAATGTTCAGGAACAGTTCCTGCATGAGGTCATGTGAGAATGTAAGCAGGGATTTATATTTAGGGAAATCTGTGCTGCTAATAAGACCTTGTCTGATGAAAGACACTTTCACATGAAGTAAATTGACCACAAGACTTGAATATAAAATTCATGCAAGAACATTATCATATTCTTACCTAACTTACTCTTACTTTTTCCATTAATTTTTTATATAGGACTGTACCACTAGTAAAGTGTGTTTTTAAGACAAAATTCAAAACGTGAAACTTGGTAATTGGAGCAAGTTCTCCTACATCCCTCAAACAAGCCACTTAAGAAAGAGGCCCATGCATGTGGCCCATTGTCACCAAAGAAAAACAGCTCCTTGCTCCTGAAAATAACGAGAAATATCTTCCACCACATACACATACATCAGGCTCTGCCCTATCCTCTTCTTCTGGACTGTCCCTTTCCCCATCTTTTCCAGCATTGCTGCTAATTTACCTGGAAATGTGTGTGAAGAATGCTTATTTGTGCTGTATATAGTATATTTCCCACAACCAAATGTTTTCAGAGCTTTTTTGATCATCATTAAACAAACCAACCAGCCTCTGAAATGAGAAGGAAAGGAAGGAAGGTTTCAACCTAGTTTCACTTTTTACTCTTCCACCACCATGACTCTCAACTTACTGTGGAAAAGTCCATTAGTTGTTTACATACTCCCACTTTCTCCCACTCCACTTGTGAATTAATGTAGTGGATCATGCAGACCACTCTCCTCTTTTCTCCTCTCCTCCGAGGGAGTTATTCACATTTAAAATCCCATAATCAAACACCTACGCATTAAATCGAAGGCCATTAACACTAATGGTATATCTTGGACTGAGCTAAAATGAAACCTTGAAGAACTACAGGCTATTAGGGCACGGCAAGAACTTTCTCCTACTCGTATTAAGACATCCACCCAGTCGTATATATCTGTCTTACATTTTGTCTGAAGTGGCTCTTTTTCAAACACCCCCGCCAACGCTAAAAGCTATGAGTAGGTCAGAGATCAGAGCTGGGGAAAAGTGTTCAATCTTAGAAAAGGAGAAAATCTTGTTAATTTTCTCGCTTCTTGCTCTTTGTAATTTCTTCATCCGTGGGTTGTGATAAAAGGCCCGAGTGGAGGAGCATATTGATTCGTATCATGAGTTTCACTACAGACCTCATTTAAGACAAAGTGGAACTTCTGACTCCCTGAATGGCCTATTTTAAATTATAGTATTTTCAGAGGAAAAAATGAAAAATTGCCTGCTTAAAAGCCAACTCCTGCCCTGTGGAAATCTGTGGTCACTCCTGTACCAAGTGGACACAGCACATTCTGGGATTTTTAATTTCTTACCAAGGAGGGTCAAGAACTTTCCCTATTTACAGATTTTTATCTCTATAATTTGGCCACTCCATGTCATCTCCAATGTCTCATACAGTCACATAAACTCAAAGTAATTTCAGTCTCCTCAGCCAAGCAGTCATATATCCTCAGTGTGTATCACGGGATATTTTTAGGATGCCCTCCCCCCTCTGGTGTTCAGATGGTCTGGTCCGGGCCAGAGGAAGGGGAGTGGTAGGGGAAAGGGGAAATCTTCAACAATGACTTCATTAACATGATGCCCAACATGACCAGAAGGCTACAACAGGACATTACTGCTGCATTACAACACTGGATTTATGACTTTCCCCTTTTGGATTTATATTATTTAAATATCTATATGTGTTTGATTCTACATCAATTCTCAGGGGTAACATGGAAGTTTGCTAAAGTTCCCTCCATTCAAGACTGAGGAGCATGTTGATCACAAGTGAGTATGTGTTCAGCTACAGCTTATATGACAGACAGGGAGATAATGAGGATCGTAGCCTCTCAGTCCTGCCTGTTTTCTTTTTGATGACAATTGACAATTGGGGCTTGATGACATTCATTAAGGAGCTGATTGGTTAATTAGTTTAATGAGTGCTATTTAATGAGGACCTGATTGAGCCTTGATTAGAAAGACTATGGCTCCTTGGCTACTTTTAAAAGTCTCTTTGGGTAGTTTGTTGCAAAAACTGACGGAAGAAAGCTGAAGATGCTTCACCACTAGTTTTTTTTTTTTATTGATTTTCCTGTAAATATGTATCTGCAATTGAAGTCAAAGTGTAACAAGATTGTTCCTGATTCATTGGGCAGAAAAAGAATTTGAAACATTCCAGTATCCACTAAGAGTGCTTTATTGTCTGAAGGCCGTGGGCCTGAAAACATCACGAGCTCAGTTTTGAACTCTGGTAGAATAAAAGCTTTTTCTCTTGTAGAAAGGGCGTAGGACTCATTCTGAATGTGTGTGGGTTACTTTGAAAATGTGATCTCTACTGAACTGCAACTTTTTAGACTTTGGAAAATGAATTTTTGTCTAAAAACTTGAAATATCTCTGCAGTAAAAAAAACTCCTGTATGAAAATCATATGTAAATTATTCAAAAATGGTTGCTTTTTATTCTGAAATCTGTGACCTGATACCTGCAGTTTCAGTTTTATTTTTGTCTTCTTGCTTTCAACAGTGACATCTGTGGACCTCACATTTGCACTGGCCTTACATAACTTGTACTTGATAACTTCCACACCATGTTGTTGTGTGTCAGGTTAGGTTTAATGTTTTAATTGTGTTACAATGAGAATATAACAGCTTTAGTGTTCAGGTTTAATTGATGCTGACTTAGCAGGTCATAGTAAGTAAAATGAACCAAAGTCAAGTAACTTTCAGCAGTCAGAATACACCAGTTAAGCATATTTTCAGTGAGAATACTATTATCAAATTTTATGAAATGCTAATTCTTAGCCTTACATTAACTTCAAAATAGTGAGCTCACTTTGCCGCCGGCTGGATCATAGAACTTTCCATATTTAACGCTGCACCTTCAAACTGAAGAAATTAACTCAGGCCACCAAACAAAACATGGGAAACAGATTTTTGTTTATTTAGTTTTGTCTTATATAACCACCTGCTATATTTTCGGGCAATCAAGCATTTGAGATACCCAGTGGTTCAGTGCTTACTTCCGCTTGAAGTAACATTCACATTACTGAGCTTGTGATAGTTGAAAGCAACAGGGTAACACTAACCTCAGACCCACACTGAAGTGCTTTCATGTTTTATCCAACAGCTTTCCAACCATTATATCCATGTTTTTGAGCTCTCCCACAGCAAAAAAAAAAAAATGTTTTTTTAATTCTCCAATGCTTTGGATCTGCAGGAGGTCAACTCAGGCCTGGCTGGCCACCGATATTGCAATATGCTGGTGGAAAACCAGAGAATCAATGACTTTTATCCAGTAAGCTACACTCACCGACCACTTTATTAGGGAGACCTGTGTATTTGCACGTTAATGCAAATATCTGATCAGCCAATCACATGGCAGCAACTCAATGCATTTAGGCATGTTTAAGAAGGCCTGCTGAAGTTCAAACCAAGAAACAAAATGGGGAAGAAGGGTGATTTAAGTGACTTTGAACGTGGCATGGATGTTGGTGCCAGATGGGCTGGTCTGTTTCAGAAACTGCTGATCTACTGGGATTTTCACACACAACTATCTCTAGAGTTTACAGAAAATGGTCTGAAAAAGAGGAAATATCCAGTGAGCAGCAGTTCTCTGGACCAAAATGCCTTGTTGATGCCAGAGGTCAGAGGAGAATGGCCAGACTGGTTCTAGATGATAGAAAAGGCAACAGTAACTCAAAAAACCACTTGTTAAAAGTAAAGTATGCAGAAGATCATCTCTGAACGCACAACACGTTCAACCTTGAAACAGATGGGCTACCACAGCAGAAGACCGCACCACCACTTTATTAGGTACACCTCACTAGCTAATAAAGTGGCTGGTGAGTGCAGTAACCTTTACTGGCAACTAAGAGCAACGTTGTCAATGCAGAAGTGATACACAGTATTTTCTCCATTAAGACTGTAATAATGTGAAAATGCTGTTGGAAATAATTGGCGGCTGAGCTACTAACCTTTTAAACAGTACTTTGTTTAGCAGTGAGCTGAACCTAACAGCATGAGGTATCAGAAATAAACCCTGTGGCTGTACCAACTGAGATTCAGTCACTTACTGATGTACTGATGCACATTTGAACTGTGACAATTATTCCACTTAGAAAAAAGTAAACGAACTACATAGTAAGTGACTGCAAAGCTCTAAACTGAACTGAAGGAAACTATTCGAATCATGTCAACTCTGATTAGAAGCTGGCATAGTAGACGTAGAGTGAAACCTGATTATGCAAATGAATGACCTGTTTTATTCCTTAGATTAATTCAGAAATCAATTTGGTTGGCTAATCTAGTGGAAATTAGATATTCTCAGATTTCTTCCAGCAAGGTCAGTGAGAGTCAAGCAAATTGTCCACTCAGGGTTAGGAAAGTCTCTTATTTAATTCTCAGTCATCTGCTGTGCAGCCTGCAGGATAATTCTGGCCATTTCAGATAATGCCCAAATTCAACCAAATGAGTCACTGAGTCTCCCCAGACCACAGTGAGCGAAGCAGTATATTTGTGTGCATCCTCTGTTGGGTTATGAAAGGGTCGATATTTTCCAAAATAGGCTTAACAGGTTAAAAAAAAGAAGCTTCTGGCAGGTTGAATTCTTAGTAGCCATTGGCAGGTGAACTGAAAAGCTTATTTTAAACAGAGAACACAACAGGTGAAGTGCTCCAAGATGAAAGAAAATAAAGAAATTAGAAAAATAAATCTCTCCATGTGTTTTAGTTTGGCTTGGTGACAGCTGGTTTTCTGCCCGGCGACACGCTGCTGAGCCGTGTCATATCTGTCTCTACGAAATACTCCTGTAGTTTCTCCAATTTACTTCACGGTAACCTGAAAGCGTTTATCCAAACTTAGTAAAGCCATCTTTCCACTGGCACGAAGGCTCAGAACAGACAGTGTTGTTAGCAACGTAGGGCAACAGCATGCAGGAATGATTATACTGTAGGATTATACCTACCTACCTATGAGCTAATGCAGCTATACCTGCCAGCTGAGGGTGAGCCAAGCCATAATCAGTGAGTGTGTGGGTGTATGCGTGGGTAAGTGTTGTGTGGTGTGGTGTTGTGTTGTGTTGTGTGGTGTGGTGTGGACACTATTGTCACCATGTAGAGAAAAGTTCTAATGAAATCAGGTTTACACACCTAGCTTTGCACCACTAGGTCATATTTTTTCCAGCAATACCACAGGTGCTATAAATTTGAATAAACCCCCAAAATTCAGTAACTATTATTATTATTATTATTATTATTATTATTATTATTATTATTAATAATAATAATAATAATAATAATAATAATAATAATAATAATAATAATAATTATTATTATTATTATTATTATTATTATTATTATTATTATTATTATTATTTTCTTTCTTTCTTTCTTTCTTTCTTTCTTTCTTTCTTTCTTTCTTTCTTTCTTTCTTTCTTTCTTTCTTTCTTTCTTTCTTTCTTTCTTTCTTTCTTTCTTTCTTTCTTTCTTTCTTTCTTTCTTTCTTTCTTTCTTTCTTTCTTTCTTTCTATGCTATGCTATGCTATGCTATGCTATGCTATAAGTGTATTTAGGAATACAATGAAGTTGTCAAAGTTCAGCTCGTAAGGGGGCAAAACATATTTCTAAGTGAATGATAAGAAAGCCGAAATTACAGTTTTCCTATTTTTATTTGACTACATTTGATGTTAAGAACCATGAAACCAATTAACTTGGGGGTAATTTTGGAGTTCCTGATGGCTACATGGTTTGGAGGAAAGTGTAAAACAGGAAAGTGTAAAACAGGAGCTCCACAGAATTATCACGTAGCCTATCATCACAACAGTCAACTCAGACAGCCTCAAAACTGGGAATTGAACCATCGGGTTGTAGCTGTTATGTCAAAGTTTGACCAAGCTCAAATCCTGCCCCACATCTAGATAACATGTTCCATTGGTCTGTCCCTCTATGCTGAAAGGCAGAGGACAGTGTATGTTAATCTGGACATTAGTCAGTGGTTAAAATTGGGGTTAGGTCAGGTTAAGGTAAGGGTAAGTCTCTCCCTGTTAGAAATGTGTTTCTTCTGCTCTCTGAGCTCTCTGAGCCCTTCACCTGTGATCATTCTTCCCCTATCATCACATTGACAATAGGCAGGCTTCACGATCTGCGTCATAAAGACCTTTATGATTTTTTCCAAATCAACTGTGGAATTTCTTTCACTCACTGTTCTTGGTTTACCCTGATCCGTCAGGATCAGTTAAGGGCATCTGTCATTTTGCAGAAGCACAGACTACATTGATGATCTGATTCTCAGATGTTGATTTTTGTAAACTAAATTCTTGAGTGCTTTTTTGTTGTTAGATTCATTGAAATGCTTTAAGCAGTTCTTCTTTGTCAGAGTTCATGTATTTTTTTATTTAAACAAAAAAGTAAAGTAAGGACAGATCTATATGAGATCTATTCCTGTAAACGGGTATGAGTCATGCCAGTGTGTGGGAGTAAATTGTCTCTAAAGGCACAGTAATTGCCAATCAACATCAAGGACATTCACATCTTCAGACCCACAGACTGTGGAGCAGAAGGGCACAAGCTTGCTTGATGTTGAATTTCAGTGTGAATACAGACCATGACAGTGGGGCAGCACAGTCCTTCCTTCTTTTGGTTGCCACAGGGTTGACTGACTTGTTTATAGTTTTGTTGTGTTTTGATCCTTTAAGGCCGACTCTTCATATCATTATGAAGCAGAATTCACCAAGTCTTGGATTGTTCATCCACGGATAGGGAACGTATGCTGGGTTTTAGTTTAACCCTGCTGATGATGTGTTGTTGCAACAGTAATTCCTGCTTGGTGTTTGTGCTTGGTTGCAGAGCCAATGATTCTTTCATTGGTTATGAAATTACTTGTAAAGATCATTAATAACTTTCTGTCAAGCTCTTGCATGATGCATGATCCTGGTATTTCTCTGCTTGTTACTCTTCCAGTTAAGACAAAAAAGTTGCATCCTATTGAGGAATCCTTTTATTTATTACACTTATAGACTGAAGACACTGTAAGATTTGTCTCCTGTTGATTTGAATGATTTTACCTTGTCTCCTACTGTGATTGCTTGTCTGTCCAGGTTTACTATAAAAAATGTAATATTTGTGCTGTTGCTGTAATTACTGCAGCTTGCTGTTGATAGGAGGGTCAGCTAAGTGCCTGGAATTAATGCAGCCTATAAGGGTTGAGAAATATGCAGCCAGGAGGTTAATACATTTTTGTTTTTCAGCAAGCGTGAGATGTTTTTTCTTTGCTGCTTTTCACTATATATTCATAGTGTGAATACTTTTCCTCACTGGTAATTAAGGAAGGGTCGAGGTCCTCTATGTGCATGCTGACTAAGTTTAATAATCGGTCACATCTTAGCCTGGCTTGGCTGATACATTTATGTCTTGGAAATATTACAAGAACCAGATTGAAGTAAGCTATTCCAACAAAGGCTCATCCAGTTTTACAAATATCAAATCCTAATAGTTTATTAAATATATATATATATATATATATATATATTAGGGCTAAAGAGGCTATTTTAGGCCAAACTTGCAACAGATCTCACCCTCCTGTGTCCAATCATTATTATTACAGGATATGATTAAAATATCCATCACTAAGGTTGCAGAGATAGAAGGGAGGATTTTTCAATAGCCTACTTTTTTAAACTCCCAATACAAAATATAAATGTTTTGCTGATCATGGCCCGCATCAGCAGGAGAACGCCACAGTAATATTTCAGATACGAATTGAGCAGTTAAGCTGCATTGTGCACATGCAGTGAGTCACAGAAAAAAAGTTTTAGTATTTGCTCCTTCAGCCATTCGTGACCACAGACATCTTAACTTCCCCTTGCGGAGCTGACTGGACTGACAGGGGAATACCATCAGAGAAGCAATAAATAGGAAGAGGGAAACATTGTTCCCCGTTTTGACAGCTGACATACCTCTGATCTTCAACCACACCTCTCAAGCCCTGGGAGACACTCTCAAGTGTCTCCCAGGTCTCCCTGAACTGCAAGCAGAGCAGTGACTGCACGTTATACCCCATACGCTACACAGGCGATTAGTGAGGCATAACAGTAGCATGAAAGTCCTCCAACATCAGTTACATATCGGACTTTGAAGGAACTGGGTTGCTCAGAAACTTCAGATTAAGTGAGACAGGAGGAGAAGGGTGAGCTTGTTTGGGTTTAGTCTTTTGCAGATTTGGTCCAACACAGACGGTCAGATAGCAGACATGCGTCAGAAAAAAGTGCTATACTATATCATATAGTGTGTAACAAGGTACCTTATCCTGGGAGAATGTCGGTGTCATGCGTATGTGGTACAAATTCAATTTCGACTTAGCAGTGAATTGAATAACTGAATTAGCAGTCAGCTAATGTCTGTTAGTATTTGATAATTGTAAAGTTGTTGTAAATCACTCCGTAAAACACACTGTAATCCGCATGAAGAGGCAACAAATGTGTCAAGTCGGGACTTCCATTCCATGTTTATTATATTACATTTTCCTTTCGCACATTTCTCTAATTTGAAGTGATTGGCCTGACAGAAAATCTTTAAATCCTGAGCAGTAACACTGTTACTCCAGGTCAAAGCTTTGGTGTCCAGACGAGCATAAACACCCAAACACAAACGGTCCACTGAGCACGTCTCAGCATCCAGACACATGCTGTCCAGCTTCCTGGCGCTAGCAGGGCGGAGCCGCTCCAATCGCACTACCACATCTCTTATCAGAGTCCAGAGGGGCCAAATCATAACTTCCTCAGAGGCAGAGTCATTTGGAAAGGGAAGAGGCCATTGCCTGCTTTGGTCATACAGGAGCCCAGGAGATACAATCACTTACGTAAATGCTGAGCTGAGTAGAGAGGGGCCCCTGAATGTGGCTGTCAAAGTCGGTGACCAAACCTTCAAGCAGAGCATAAAGTTTGTTATTGTTTCTGACAGGTGTGGAGTGCTTTGTTCCTCACTGGACTCATAATTCACATGCTAATTAGTTCAGGCATGCATTTGCTTTATTCTAAATACCTTATTTCTCTAAGAGCAGCATGTGTGTGTGTGTGTTTATGGCACCTTTGTTTCACCACGTCTCACTGAAATGACTTATTGTCACTCGAGACTGAGCTCCACATTCATACTGGTTGTATGAGCGGTTTGGATTGTTAGCCCGTTTTCTGTTTGTGTGGGTTGGAGGGGATGAGGGGGTCAGTTTTCTACTTGATCACTAGCGATGTATCCGGCTGCTCTGATGTCATTCAGTTGACCCTGAGGTGCCATTAGCCAGCATACAGTTAGCATAAGCAAATATTTAGAGAATAGAAGTCAATGTAAAAATAATGTTGAAGAACATTTTTATATACATCCTATAGCTGCAGTATCATGCAAAAGGAAGTATCTTAATATTAGGATGGGGGTTTTTTGCCCAAAATTGGCACCCGCACCCACTGTTATTTTTTTTAAACTTATTTCAATGTACTTAACTTACATCACATACCTTACTTACGTAACTTAAGTTTTGTTGTATGAGAATGTAATTTACAAAAGGGCATCATCACTGTCATGCAAAGTCTAATTAACTAAAGGGGAAAGCTGTGTTCAATTAACTGAAGACAAATAATCCAGAAAACCATTAAGAGTTATTGACCTGGTTTGTGTTATCCTTTTAGCAGACAAAGACTAACTGGCAAGGCAAGCTGGCGAGTGCTTGCAAGTTGTAAGTTGGGCAATTAATTATGTTGGCTGTGCTCTGTCAACTGAATTGATTTTGTCTACCCTTTCCTTGTTTTTCCAAACCAAACCTTCAAAATGCAAATTACCCTAGAAAAAGTCTCCCAAAAAATGTTCTACACCTGTTTGGGTAACTTAAATAAAAAAGAAAAGGGGGAAAAGACAGTTTTAGGAAATGTTTTGACATGGTTTAGAACAGTGGTTCCCAACCTTTTTCTTGAGGGACCCACATTTTTACCACTGTAAACTTTGGTGCCGGGGGGGGGGGGGGACCCCTGGGGGGTGGACATAAAGTGGCTGTCGTTTTTCGTTTGTTTTGTTGTGGCACCGTTCCTTTAATTGATGATCTTTTCAGAAAATGTTAGAGTGGACTGTTACACCTCAATAGATGGTCTTTGAAAAAATGTCTAAAGAAAACGCTAGAGTGCGCTGTCTTGTGTATCGTAGAAGATCTTCGTACCTGTTGTCCGCAACATCTATGTCCGCAACATGCTCCGGTAAAAGAACCGAGCTTTTAAGTAAAGAAAGTTGCCAAGAGAGAAGACTCACTGGTTTATAACAGTGATTCCCAACCGGGGGGCGACCCCCCCAGGGGGGCGCCAAAGATCCTCTTCATTTTAAGGGGTGTAATAAATCTAATGGGTTAAATATATACATCTATACCTATAAATTTGAAAAAAGTCAATCTCCAAGTGTTGCACCCATGCAATGATGACTCAAAGTCTTCTCTCTTGGCAACTTTATTTACTTAAAGGGGGGGTCGCCAAAGTTTACAATGGTAAAAATGTGGGTCCCTCAAGAAAAAGGTTGGGAACCACTGATTTAGAATATAACTAAACATTGATTATCTGAACTCGAGTTTTGGGGTTATGGAGCCAGTCGGCACCAATTAGGCCTAGGCTGCTCATCTTTGGACTGTGAGAGGAAGCCGGAGGACCCGGAGAGAACCCACACTGACAACATGCAAACTCCACAAAGAAGAGCCCTAAGCCGGATTTTAACCTGCGACCCTCTTGCTGTGGGCATCAGTTCTAACCACTACACCACCATGCAGCCCTAAAACTAAACCTTTTAGATCTTAAGTAGGAACAAATGGGCCACTGAGAGCAACTGACAAGTCCCAGTATCATTTAACATCTAGAGTGGATTAGTCTAAATGGCAAAGCAAAACATTTGATAGTTCTCTACTCACATGGAGGAAGTTAACTAAATCTTGTGTCTGAAATCCAAATTCTGCCTGGAGATAAGCTGGCAGTCTATGAAGAGACATCTGGTTTCATACTGTTTGATGTTTTCCTCATTCCTCTCACCTCTGTGGTATATAATAATCTTTGGGTTATCACATGCAGAAGGTAAATACACTGAGTGCAGTGTTTCGATGTTGAAATTGCAAAAATAATGTTGAAGTTCCAAAGACACCTCATGCAGCTTACCACACAGACACCTGTAAGGAATGAAAGAAAACAAACTTTTTTTTCCGGGCTTTCTCCTTGATCCTGTTTCGACCGACTCTGTCTGACTCATTCTTTTGGCGTCAACACATTCATATCTCAGTTCTACCTACAGTGCAACTCCAATCCATTTCCATTCACAACTGCCCTGGAGGGATTGGCTTTTGAATGCTTTACTCAAGGACTTCCAAGATAATTCTAAAACTGATAATCATTCACTTTCCTCACTAGGATTTGCCCTGCAGGCTTTGGGACTGTAACCGCAAAAATTTCAGAAAAGTTCCTTCTCTAAGCTCTGAGCCTTAAGCAGAATATTAGACCTATTTAAAGTGGAAAACTGGTTTAGAAGTCAAGAGCTTTTAACTTGTGACCCTCCAGGTTGCAGAATGACAGGCTGTAGTTTTCAGTGTTTGCAATGGTTGGGGACAGCGCTCGGAGTGATGTCAGCAGTGAAAAGTGGTGTGGGTGTCTCGCTAAGTTCAGAGGCTCTAGCTTGGGTAGATTCACATATCCCTGGATTTACAGATCCTCTCTCGGTACATGTGAGACCGCCGCTCTGCAAGCACACTTGATCCCTTTTCTATCTCAAATGTCACATCTCCATCGTGACGCCGGAAAATGAGCTCAGCACTCAGATGTTTAACAAGCAGGACATTTGAAGGGTCAGGGATAAACATACTTATGGTAATTCCTCTGTATTTTACCAGTCAATCGTTAATTTCTTTGCCTGTTTCTTACTTTAAGTCAGTTTACTTTTGTCTGTCTTTCTGTCTTCCCCTCCTGTCATTCTGATGATTGCCATATTCACTGAATGTACCCCTAGTGTTTACATTTCTGGGCCATCTGCTTTGTGTCGCACTGTTGTCCTGATCCTCGGGTATCTGAGGAAATAGTAAGACCACTCAATGAGCCAAGTTTCCATCCCCACTGTCAAGTGCATTTTCTAAAAACTTTTGAATAGTCACCAAAAAATGAAATGTGAATTAGGTGCCTTTCCTTCATCTAGGCTGAAGTGAATAAGAAGGCAGTAAAAAACACTACCGCCAGACAAGAAGTGTTTGAAGACTCGATCAGTCATGGGCAAACTGCTGTTGTTGTTCTTTAGTGGAGACTAATGTCGGCCATATTTCATGCTGTCTGAATATGAAAACAAGAATTGCCCTTGGCAGAATTCTAACCGCGACGGGCCTCTTATGCACGCAGAGGGAGCAGGTTTAACATTTGAGGGAGGGCTGTGCTGGACAAATATTTTGAGACCTCTCAGAAAATCTAAATCCTCTTCTGGGCTGTGCTACCAGACTGAGAAAATGATTTCTGTCGCTCCTTATTGTAAACATCCTAGATCAACAAACATTTTTACGCTTCAAGCTGGAATGTTTTCTTTTCCACTCAGTCTTTTCTAATACTTTTCATCAGAGTCTCCACAAAAATACTTGACTGCAGTGGAAAGTAATTGGTTGTATGTGTCAGTATATGCAGGTATGTATGCACATACCTTTAATGTTGTTTTGAAGTGTGTGTGTGTGTGTGTGTGTGTGTGTGTGTGTGTGTGTGTGTGTGCGCGCTCATCATCAGAGTATCAAGGCTATGTGTGGGCTCCTTTTAATTGGTTTGATAAAATGGCTGCCACTTTAGCATAAAAGAGTACAGACATGAATTAATTTAAGCCTGTCACCATGTCCTTGACATTGCTTGACAATAATTAGTCGTAAAAAAAAAAAAAGTAGAAGTAAAAAGTCTGATACCAGAGCAGGTACCACCGATCCAAATACTTAAAAAAAAAAAAAAAAAAAAACCTTTAATGTACTTTTATTGAGGAAAAAGAAAGTAAACACACCCAGAATCACAAAACAGTACAACTTGGGTGTAGGTATTAATAATCATGAAATGTTAGTATGGAAATTCAAATTTTCCAACCTTTTACCTTAAATAAGGAGGATAAACCAATTTGAAGTACAGTAGGTGAGAGGATACTATATGTTCTGTATAAAACTAATGTTAATTTCAGTTCTAGTGTTTCAACCCTTATTCACAAAGAAATTATGCAGCCTACCTGGATACTTTCTGCCCTTATGAAGATCATCTATCAGTGAAATTTGGATTGTGTATTGATATATTTTGCAAGTCTGTTTCTTCTTTCTCTTCATCAGCTTAGGTTTGAAAAAACATCTAATGTAGAAGATAATGCTTCAAATATCACAGTCAAAGCAAGGAAAAGGAGCAAATTTTATCACATTTTTATTGAAACTGATCAAACTGATTTGACAAACCAGAGAAAGGATGGTGTTTGCATGTGAGCTTGACATCATGATAAGATCTTAGTTTTGGCAGAAAGATTCAAAAGTGTCAAATGTTGTGTTTTTTATGTTGAGGAAAAAAATTACAAACAAAGCACAAACCTTTGAAATAAATCCTCTTTTTATGGGTATCACAAGCAAATGAGTGGCATGTAAGAACTGTCCCATTGATCTGGCTATCCATTGCAAAAACCATGGCAGACGGATAGAAGATAGAGGGGGGAGAACATATGAAAAATGTATTTTTGGTCTCTCTCAGAAGCCCCTATCCCCAGACTTTGCCAATTAGTGGTAATTAAAATGGCCTTTTCCAAGAGTCACAGATAATTAATAAACGTGCATGTGCTTCTATTTTTCCTCTTTCAGTGTTTTTTTTTCACCCAAATGCAAATGTAATTAAACTTCATAAACACACGACTGATTAAGGGCAAATATTTGGCCTCTTAAAGCGGGTGGAGCATGAAACGATTTTAATTGAATCAAACGCTGTTTTCCTTCTCGCTGTTTGCAGAGATTGAAGCCAAGGAGGCCTGTGATTGGCTGCAAGCGGCCGGCTTCCCTCAGTATGTGCAATTATTCAAAGGTAAATATGAGGCTGTTAATGTAATCCACACAGCTCACAGTGTCATCTGCAAAATGATACAAACGATGTCCCAGACAGCGTCTTACTGTTGCATCTGTCTTTGTGTGTGTCAGACTGCAGGTTCCCCATTGACACCGAGTGGGCGAAGCGTGATCACCACTTCCTGGATAAGGATGCCCTCGACTCACTTTTCAGGTAACGCAGGTGCATTTTTATTTCCAAATGCCATAGAGGAGGTGCGGATATAATATCATGAACAACTTTTACAATTTAATATAATTTAATACAGCCAGGCAGCAGCAGGCCAGCCCACAGAGCACACAGCTGTGCTCCTGAAAAGGTCCAGGGCCCCTTCCCAAACCTGCTTTACTCATATCAATGCATACTATCTTCAGGACAGAGGATTTTCAATATGAAAGTTTTTACTAAAGTGGCAAATGATGCCTCAGTGATGCAGTGTACTTGTGCGATGGCATCATTGTGGACTTACAGGTCCAACAATGCACTCTTTTGGCCACATCAGTGTCATTATGCTTATTTACTGAGTTCTACTTTAACTGTGCTTAACCATGGTAGTTTCACTGGTAAATAAACAGTTTTACAGTATAGTTCTATTCCACAAACACTTACTACAACCACCACATTCTGGTCTGTAGCCAATGAGATGCTCCACTAGCTGTTAGAGGTTCAGTGCCTTGCTGAAGGGCACCACATTAATGGTAATGAGAGTAATGATAAAGCTATTTCTTCAGATTTATCCCTCCGGTCCAGGGATTAAACTGGCTGCCTTCTAGTCACAAGCTTGCTTTTTTTGGTTTCTTTTTTCTTTTTCTTTTCTTTTTTTAAAGTTTGTTTTATTCTGATAGTAGCTACTGCAATTTAAACTACCATTTCTATAGCAGGTTAATGTTATAATGTGACACTTTCAGTCTAAGCACCATCCACTTTCATCCTTCGCTTTCCTCTTTCAGGAGATTAAGCACTTTAAACAAATGTGTGGAAATGAGGCTGGAGCCGCGGAGATCAAAACGCAGGGTGAGTGTTGAGAGCAAACACCGAGAAACTCAAACACAGCAGGACTCTCATTTGAAAGCAGCCGGAGCCATGGGGAGTGTCACACCATGAAATCTCCTCATTAAGCATCACTTGATTTTGACTGATATCAACTGATCAGTCCTCCTCCTCCTTTTCCTCAACAGCTTCTCTTTCTAGGAAAAAGTCCTGGAGGAAAACACGGGCTTAAATTATAAAGAAATGAATGCAGAATTTTGTTTCAGATACCTTGTTTGACACCTTTTCATATTAATGTTATGTGATATGTAATTGGGATTTGATTACTCAGGCTGCATGTCAGGGTGTAAAGTGTGGAGGTGTTTCTGCTTTGCCAACAATTTCCCTACCAGCCACAAGCAATTCATTTTGTAATCAAATCAAATTAGCATTTATTTATTTTATAAACACTTACTGGACTGACTGCAAGAAAGACTTAATATCTGGTTAAACTGTATTTGTTTCCAAACAAACTGCACAGTGGAGAAAATATTTTCTGTCTATTGATTTTCATATGAACAAATGACTCGATCGATCGACGTTTTCATAGCATTGTATCGTTAGCAACACAGCTAGCACTAGCAGTCCGACTACTGTGCAAACCAAGAAACCTAAGTGGTTAACACAAGCTTCAGAGATTTTTGCATTTTGTTGTATAACATAAAATACATTAGTAAATACCTCCTAATATACCTGAATTTTGGTGTTTTTACGTGTCCTTGAAAAGGGGGTTGCTAACAAGTGGCTAGATAAGACTACAGGGGAGATTAAACTTAACTGTAAATGGATGGGAACTCACTCACTAGTCCGCCTTAAATTTGTGTTTTTCAGTGCTTTTGTAGATTGTAGATTATGTAAATAAACAATTTATTAGGCAACAGTTTCGCTAGCTTTTCAAAACGACCTGTTAGCTTGTCAGAGATCATCTGAAGCACAACGGTAGTGGCGTTCAAGTCATGCAACCGTGGTGTAGTTCTCTTTAGCATAACGTTTGTTTTTAAACTTATGTCGGCTTTATTAATGCTTCAAACATAAAAGAGGTGTTTCATTATCCTTCTGAGCAAAACGTGTAATCAACGCGTGTTTTGCCACAGAGCTTATTTTCTGCAATTATCCAAAATCCAATGCAAGAATTCAAGGTTGGCCTACAAAAATATGTCAGATTGTTTGCTCTCTGTTATGAAGGCAGAAGAAAAAAAAACACATTAGTGTTAAAAAGTGGACGAGTTATGTTACCCTACTGATCTAGCTTAGTAGAAAAAATGACTTTTTTTACTCACCTTCTTTGCCTCCTCTATCAACAGGGCTCTTTTTTTGTCGGGTACAGTTTAAACAGCTACTCTGATTATTCCACTGTCAACTCTTCCTTCGTGCCATAAACTAAGCCTTCATTTTCCTGGGAGATTGTACCCAGTCTACTCGTCTATAGCTACTTTAAGAATTGAAGAGACTTTTTTTAGACCTTAACTGGCAGATAAATACCTTCTGCAAGAGTGAACTGCTCTTGATGTATAAAGCCTGTGTCCCTTCAAGTCAGACAATTTTACTCAATCCACAAAATATCCTAAAAACAATCTAACTATATTTTAAACTGTAAAAATAATGCAGCCCCACATACTCTAGACACTGTATAGTTATTTCAGTCTGTATTTATATGCTTTTGTTGGTATGAATGTATAATGATGTTTACGCTTGTATAAATTATTTGAAACATCTTTGTGTGTTTGTGTAAATTTCAGGCCTCGGTGTTTATCTAAGTGCATGTATTCTGTTTGCAGATTATTGTGCTTGCTTACATGTCTCTCCTCTGCATATATTAGTGTCAGTGCATATTCTGTTTGAATATTTGTGTGCCATATTTACATTTTTGTGTGCTCTTGTCTGTGTGTCTGAACTCTTGTTCCTCTTCTAGGGAGACAACTGTGACGAAGAAGATTTCTGTGCCATCAGCCCAAACTGGACCTACGACAGGCGGACGCGGCGATGGCGACGCCTTGACTCCACGTTGGACATCCTTCGCTTGTCTGACAGCCCCACCGGACCCCAGGAGGCGTCTCTGTGTGATGGCAGCGACCACCATGAAGTCTGCTCCATCCACAGCTCCAGCAGCACCGAGAGTGAAGGCCAAAACGGACACCACAAGAGGCACAGAGACGCTGCCACCATCACAGCCGCCTCCATCAGTGCTACCACCAGCACCACAGACGAACAGGAGACCAGTCGGAGCTCCTCCCGCTGTTCCTCCACGAATAAGACGACGTGTCTGGATCCCTCGTTTAGTGGACCTCCTTCTCCTGGTGGAAGTTGTGGAGAATCATCCAACATGAGCGTGGAGGCTGAAGTCTGCCTCCCAGACAAACCGCCCAGGAAGAAGGGTACCAGTCTGCTGAGGAAGATGGAGAAGCTGAGGCTGAGGGGAACACATGGCCTCCTCCATTCAGCTCAGAGTGGTGGTGGTGACAGTGCACGGCACCTTATCAGTGGACCGGTTCAGGTCCAGAGTGTGGACAGAATGGAGAGGCTGCACGGCCCATCAAGGTAAGGATTGTGGATAGGAATCTTAAGACTGTTAAACAACATTAACAGCTGTTTTAAAGCTACTTCAAGGATGCTCGAACACTAATTTTAACCAGATCCAAGGAAATATGTTTAATACCCAACTGGAAAACAACATTGTACTGACAATAAAAGAAGCTGGGTAATATGTCACCTTGGGCTACTTTCTTTATTCAGACTAAGAAAGTTTTTACATTTTTCTTGTGGTTGGAATATTTTTGTGCCACTATTACACCAACATTTCATTCCCAGTGCTCTAACAGTTGAGTTCTATCTTCCTGAATGTCTCCAGCCTGCTGGGTCAACCAAACAGCCGTGCATCCTCCTCGCCCTCGTCTCCTCACACGATCAGCAGCAGCAGCAGTAACAGCCACTCGGAGAGCAGCAGCACCGTCAGCACGCCCAGCCCAGTCACCCGGGTCAGGAGTAACTGTAAGCGCTCCAACAGTGGTGCTGGGGTCGTTGGAACGACCCGGAACAACCAGAATCACACAGGGACAGAGGTCAGTCCAAGCAAAGGCTCTGTGATGCTGGGCTTTGGAACAGTGGTGCATTGAGTTAAATGGTAATGTTAGCATGGCATCATGACAATGCTAGCAAGCTGATGTTTGGCAAAAAAATGTTTTCAACAATTTTTGCCATGTTAGTGTTAAAACATTGATTAAGCTTAAGACAAAGGTTAAGACAAAGGCTGATGGGAATATAATTTTTTGAAGGCCCAGAACTAAGAGTTATAACAGAAAATGGTATTTAACAAAGACATGGTGTTTTTCCACATATTTTCCACATATGTGCTTCTACACTGTTACTTACATTACATCTTGCATTGTATAGAAACATTATGTCAAATTTTGAACCCATTCAGAGCACAAATAACACTAAGGCCTATACGGTTTTGGTTTTATATTTTCTGATCTTTATGCGCATAAATGGACATTTTAAATAATATTGAATAAATGGAGCTCTTTCTTTATTCAGTGATTACTTTCTATGTTCCTTACATAATCATTTTATTTAAACCCCCGCCCTCTCAGGACTACAGGAACCAAATCAACAACAATAACAACATCAGCCACGAGAGTCTGGTCTTCCAGGTCCCCCATGGACACAAACCCGGGACCTTCCCCACCTCCCTCGCACACAAACACGCCATCCTGTCCCCCATCATCGACAGCACATCAGTCAACTGGAGGACTGGGAGCTTCCATGGATACCGCGGGCGTCACAGTTGCCGCCGCGGCATGTCATCTCTGGCCACCGGGGAGCAGGACCCCTCGTCTTCTTCTTCCTGTGACGTCGGAGTCCCCAGCCCGCTCGCTGTGCTGGATCATCGGCTGAGTATATATGACAACGTGCCCGACGACCAGCAGCTGTCTGACAGTGAAGGTGGCAGTGGTGGAAGTGGCAGCGATGCAGAACGGATGGGGGAGGAGTCAGAGGTGGGTCCAAAGACTGTTACTTGTATTTAATTTTATCACTTACAGTGGCAAGAAAAAGCAAATTACCTAGTTTTCTGCCTTAATTTTTCATAAAATGTGATCTGATCTGCATCTAAGTCCCAAGTATAGACAAACACAACACAAACAATTATAACAAACGTTGTGCAGGTCTGATCAGCAGCTACCAGAAGCTCTTGGTTGAGGTTAGTGAGGGTTCACTAACTTTTTCCACCAGCACTGTGAATGTTTAATGGATGTGTTCACTGAAGACATGAAATATTATATTTGTTTGTGTGGTATTAGGTTAAGCAAATTGTGTTTTTCTATACATGTGACTCAGATGTAGATCAGATCACATTTTATGATAAATTAATGCAGAAAACTAGGTAATTTCAAAAGGTTTACATACCGGTACTTTTTTCTTGCCAATGTAGATATTTAGATCTATATTATGTCAGTAATGAATTAGGTAATTTGACATATATTTACCTTCAGACCGTTAAAGTTAGCAAGTAACCGAAACAATCCTACAATTTTGTACACTTTATGGAGATGTGTGAAATTAGGAAGGTTTTCTTTTCTTTTTTATTCTTTCTTTCTACTTTAGCACTTTTTATGCAAGTACAACAACATAAACTTTTCCGAGCACAGGCTCTTTGCCATTATCCCTATTTCAACATTGTGCTATTAGTACAAAATAACACAAAAGACACTGCATTATTTTTCTTCTTTTTTCCCTTTTTTTCATATTAGATTGAGCCCTTGAGGAACAAGTATAAAGATTATGCTTTTAAATGTTGTCAGACTAATAGTTTTTACAGATTACATGCCAGTTTAGTCTCTTGTAGTTACATTCTCCATATAGATGTAAACAAAAGATGTGACAGTCACCCAGTATGTGTGTGACATTTCATATTATACTTCAACAAACCAATTAAATTGCTCTGAACAAAGCCCCTTCCTTTAACTATAGAAACTGGTGAGATCTGTTGAAGGGCATCTGTCCGTGATGCTGAACCCCTCACTGTCACTATAGCGGATGAGTGAAAGTCCATAAAAACACAGGTCATTCAATCGAGGATATTGATTCTGCTAAGCTCAGCTTTTTATGGAGTTTCCCCATAAAGCCAGACATCATTTTGTGAGTGCTCGTATCATATTCCATTTTAGATTAAAACCATACAATACTCCGTTTAAATTAATCATATTGCTTCAGGCATGTTTCTTTGTGGAGTAGAAGAGGAGCCATTTGGAATAAAGTTGGAACCCTCTTTGACAAAAAGATGGCACCCATGGAAGTAAAAGTTGACATAAAATATTATAGAAGTCATTTGGTAATGGCTTTTAAGGAACCTGTTCTTTTTACTTCTAACCCATGGAGAAATTGAGTCATACCTGTCCTCCAAAACTGATGAGCGGCAATAAAGTCCCAAAATCTGCTGACTCAGTGACAAAGGGTTATGAGAAAAACTTTATTTTTAAAATGTATTTAAATTTCAGTGATGTTTCTTTCTTGATAAAAAAACATAGCTAAAAATAACAACAACAAAAATGCATTATTGTTGCCATTTTCTCCTTAAAGTCAGTAGTAATTGAAAAATGCAATGTAATATAAACTCATTTATTATAGTGACGTTTTTTTTTTTTTACTTTCCTCTCTCAGGTGAGTCAGCTGTTGGCAGGAGAAGACGTTTTCTCGGCTCTGGACAGTGTTTTAGAGAGGATCGGCAACCTCCAACAACTGGTCTCCACTTGGACTGAAAATCTATCCGAGGACGACTGTCAGAGAGGTTCCTCCTCCTCTTCTTCCTCCTCTTCCTCCTCCTCGTCCTCCTCTTCTTCCTCCCAGGACTCACCTGACCACGGCTCATCAGCCGCCTCGCCCTGCCCGTCCTCGCCCAGCCACATCCACCTGGAAGTGCAGCAGCAACAAGAGGCAGAGGAGGATGATGATGATGATGATGATGATGATGATGATGAGGAAGAGGTAAAGATCCATGAGGAGGTAGCTGTGAACAGTGAGGAGCCAAAGACCAGATCACCACAACCCAGGAGCAGGTGAGAAAGCTTGGAGTGTAATGCAAATAATGAAAACTGCAATTAAGTTTTATTTTTGAGAATATTGTGTTTTGCAAGCAATATAACTCAATGTGTTAATAAAAACAGATCAGGGTCATTAAAAAGACAATTGACACGAAGCAGTTTCGAACAGGAGGAGTATAATTTTGGAGTATAATTCAAAGCTAATTTATGTTGTCAAAAATAAACCATACAGGTCTAAGAAATCCAGACAAATTATTGGACACTTGAAGTTGCCCTGGACATTTGTGAATGTAAGCTTTGTGTCTTTCAGGGCACTAATAACAACAGTTGGGATTTATTCCCTCAGGCAAAGTGGCCTTACTGTGAGACACTTAAGATAAAAGCAGTAAGCTCATGGTGAACAGTTTTGATCGCCACTTTATAGTGCTGCTTTTATATCTCCTTTTTTGTTGCATATTTGTTCTCAGATATGGAGCAATAAAAAGCTATGAGGCCTCTCCTGTAATGTAAAGTCAACCACATCGTCAGTGGACGCCTATGGACTCTGCTTTTTTATCTCTTTCTGCCCTGTGTTTTTTTTACTGGCTTAGTTTTAATATAGGTGTCCAATTAGGTGTGTCTGAATGTGTAGTAAACACACACACACACACACACACACACACGTATTGTCTCTGAACCATGTCACATATGTTTTTTTGTTTTATTAGTCTGTCTCACCAAATGTGAAGGATTCTGCTGTTAGAAGTGTCCTATTTTAATTGCTTAAAGTTCTCTGTTCGTTTTTCTTGATTGCTGTGTACTTAGTGTGTGTGTGTGAGTGTGCCATATCGTATCGTTCACGATAATACCGGTATATTTTTTTTATGGGTAAAAAAAAATGCATATCATGATATAGGCAACATTCCTACTTCCTGCCGTAGTGGTGTAAGGGTTTCCATTAATGACCTAGACTATGGCGGCTCGCCAAAGTCTCATGTGCTGCTCTAACGTCACATTTCAAGCTACTGAAAGTATATCTACACTATTCATAATATAAAGTTATTTTGCGCTGCCGTTTCTCAGCAGAGTGTCAAAATAAGAAGCTTTAAATAAAACATACTCAAACCCTTATTCTCCTTTACACTTATGTATTGAAAAAGGCAATGATAAGATCAGTATATATGATGGAATAGTGGCATTAGAATGTGTGAGAGGCACCAAATTTGGGCTTTTATGGAAAAAAAATCTCCAGGGGGGCATGCCCCTGGACCCCATAGATGGTTATTTTTAAATATTTGCTAATACTCAAGAGACAAAAGTATTTTTTTGTATTTGGCAACTGTTGGGACATTTTAGATTTATGATTAGTTTTAGTTTTTTATTTATACAGACTAAAATATCATATTTTCTATATAATTTTCTGTATTTTGTAATATCGTCAAGAATATCGTTATCGTAAAAATACCCTGAAATATCGTGATAATCTTTTAGGGCCATATCGCCCAGCCCTATGTGTACTTATCTGTTCTCACTGCTGTGTGTCCAGCAGAGTGAGCCAGCAGCTGCACTGGTCCAGCGAGCAGAGCCTTCCCTCCCTACCCACCAGTCCAGGAGTGGAGAACCAGTCTGTGTCCCAGTTCCTCCTGCTGCAGAAACTCTCCCTGCTCAAACTCACCGCCCTGATGGACAAGTATTCCCCATCCAGTAAGCAGGGCTGGAACTGGTAAGATTTTTCAGGGTGATTTCATTGCTAAATGACATGTAGTTAAAGATTTAGCAGCGGTTGAGGACAGAGCTATCGAAGGTGTGGGAATGTGAGAAACTAAACTCCTAAATTCTTTGCTCCTGCACACCTGCACGGAGAAACTTCTTCAAGGAAGTAACTGTGGAAAGGAGGGCAGGTGGGCGGGCGGAGGGTAAATATTTCAGGCAGCCTGTTTAGAAAATGTATTTATTATTCATGGCTCGGGTGCAACCTTGCCTCAGCTAAAAAAAAACAACAAAAAAACAACAACAACAGCAACAAGCTTCAGGAGGAATAAACTCCTTTCTAGGAAAACCCCAGAAAGGACTGCGGGTGCTTCACCTTGTGTCTGTATTCCTGCGAAATCACAGCGAGTGAGGTTTGGCTTCTGTCATCCTGCCTGCGCGCCGGTTAACTGCTCAGGCACTGAAGCTTATCTTGGACTGTTTTCTATTTCCTCACACTGTGTCTCTGTCCTCTTTTCTTTCTTTGATTTCATCTTTGTATTTACGATGCACGATATGGAATTCTTACAACTGATACTGATAATCGATAATTGCCTTCCCTATCATGACCGATAACCGATACACAATAATCTCACATACAAACCTGAGAGTAAGAAAGGCTAAGATATATCATTAAAGATTGGCTAGTTGGTTGGTTGGTTGGTTGGTTGGTTGGTTGGTTGGTTGGTTAGTTGGTTGGTTGGTTGGTTGGTTGGTTGGTTGGTTGGTTGGTTGATTGGTTGATTAAACAACAATGTAACAATAGTTCTTACTTTTCAAGTCTTTCTTTTGTTTTTCAAGTACAGCTAAAAACTTCCCAAACATACTTTGGCTTTTATAGAGCATTTTGCCAAATAATTCAAATGAAATGCTTTGACATAATCTGTCAAATCAGATATGTCAATGTTGTAATTACTAACACACACAATACTTATATAAATAATACAAAAATAAAGACTTTCGTAGAACCCAAAGCTTATGGTTGCTTCATGTGCAGATAAAAGAAATGTGCTATGTCAAATCAGACAAGTCATCATATTAAACACAAGTAACTGAAACAAAAAGTAAACTACATCCCTCAATGTGAAAGTAAAGAGTGAAGCATAAAAATGTACATAAGGTAGTCAAGGTTAATGCCAAAAAAAGTGATGCCCCAGCACAGAAAACTTTTGGAAATGGTTTAAGTTGGCTGTTTTGTGCGAGTCCTCATTTAATGGAACTGTGGTTGTACGATCCATAGAGCCACAATAGCTAAATCTGTGGGAAATATGCCAGTTGGAAGTAAACCAGAATTATCCTTAACTGTGTGGCAACAGAATAGGTCCCCTGTCTTTTTGTGTTTGGAATGTCCTTAGAGAGATAGCGAGGGTACGGCAAACCCCAAGGGACAGCAGTAGCAGCAGGACAAAGGAGGGAACAACAAGATCTAGAACACACATCAAGGCCTCGGTCTTTAAATAAGAAGTTTACGGAATGTTGAGCTCCAAACTTTGTTCTTGTTTAGAATGTTGGATGTTTTCACTGCACTTTTTATTGAAATACATGGGTTTAATGAGATCAGTGTTTTGCCTCCTACACTATGTTTTTGGAATAAGCCCTCGTGCAAAATCGAGACAAATTCATTTTTAAGAATAATAAAACATTCCAATATTCTGCTTATTTATTCTGCTGAACATTTGTATTTTCTAATGTCTTCTGAGTAAACACATGACCTGCTTGTTTTTATGCTTTGGTAGAAAACCAATTAGATTTAGCAGGGGCTGTTATGCTCAATGAGATAAGGCTGAATGTGGGAACTGAGCATTGAACAAAAAACCCTCCTGAAATTACTCCTCACAGATATTCGTCTTTAATTTTCAGGATCAAGCGTGTGTTCAGGGGGAGATTCAGGAAAAACAGCCGCTCTGTGGCAGCAGGTTGAAAAGCATCAGCAAGGCCTCCTGTAGTTCAGGTGTGCTTCAAACTGCTCCATTTTTACAGAGATTAAACTTTAATAAAGCACATGAAAGAGAGAGAAATGAAGAGAAATCAATTCAGGACTGACCTCCATTGGAAACCGGAAGAAAATGTCAATTTTGTTCAACAAAGCAGGCGTTTTAAAAGGAGCACAAACTCTAAAGTGCAAATAACTTGTTCTGACACACATTATGTGAACATCATGTTTCTTCACCTCAAACAGGATTATGTGACAGTAAAACACAGCCTTTTTTAATTAATCCCACAAAATATGTTCAGTTCAGGCAAGTCAAATTACTTTGTTTAGAGTTTATAGGCTGGTTTGGGAAAGGCATTAGTTGTGGTGAAGTACAAATAACTTCAGACTGTCATCTTACTGGTTACACATTGAAACATCAAAGACAAACCAGATCAAAGTTGAATCTGTTTTAGAAAACTCAAGTGGACTCTTAGATGACAAGATCGATACCACTTTCACACATAGTTCATAGTTCACAGTTATCAATCTTGAATCAAAACTAACTCTTTGCCAGAAAGCAGATAAGCATATTTCTTAAATTGTACACCACTACACTGCCATAAATATTAACAGTTCTACGCAAGCTTTTGTAAAACTACCAAGTGGACAACACAAGACATAGCAAGCACGCTAATATTACTTCCTAGTCCAATGGCAAGACTTCCAAGTCAGTGTCTTTCTGCAGCGTTATATTTTGTGAAGCTCTCTAAAAGCCAACAATTACTGACGCCGACGGCTCCTTAACGTCCACTTCAGTCTCTTCGCTATGGACATGATGTCTGTAGGAGCTGATGAACTTCATCCATTGCCCACTCTCTCAGCTCAGGTTCTGGCATGACAATGGTGACGCTCACTGCCAGCATTACCCACCCTAGACCTGAATATATCCTCCTCCCAGTGGTCCAAAGCTCCTGTTCTAATGGTGCATACACCAATACTCCACCAGAGCTCGGTGCTCCCAGGAAGCAGGGCTAACTGAGCTAACTGACCGCAGCTACAATTAGCAGTTAGCAGTTAGCTTTAGCAACAAGAAAAAGCTTTCTGTCCATCAGGATGGATCAAGGGAAAACCAGAAAACAATTTCTACATATAATATGATCCTGTGTCACCAAAACCAGTAACATAGCTGTATGTTGGTTGGTGGTATAGAGCCACTTCTCCCAGCAGTTTGTACCCATCCACCAAAGTGATATAGTGCAGGAGTGGTATTGACAGAGGCACCATACTCCCTTTTTGAAGCTGCAATTTATAGGTGAAAGTTCCACAATTTTGCTTTAAGAGAACCCTTCTGAACACAGATCAGGACACCTGATATATGTTCCATGGAGAAATAGAACTCCAAACCAATTAAATCGAAAGATTGACTACAATGTGAGTAACAACCTGTATGTCATCACAGCACTGTAAGGCAGCTTAAAAAAATCTCTTCAGGCTTTAACAATTAGTTCAAGTCTTTTTATTTCAATGATTTAATCACTGATGCCAAACCCAGTGCTAGATGATTAAAAATACAGCAATTAGCTGCTGATTGGGACCGCTGATACTCTGAGGCATTTTCCTGAAAATAGCTAGAATGTTTCCGAAAGCTGCTGTTAGATGTCGAAGAAAAAACAGTGGGATGAAAAGAGATCTGAAAAGCAGTTTGAGTGCATGTGTGATACCATTTTCTCTTGTGACTCTGTACTTTGGTGAAAGCTATGGGGATGACATGTCTTCATACAAAGTAGAGGTTTCAATGATTGTTTGAGTGCTTTAGATCTAGATTTCTTCTTTTTTAAAATTAGACCACTATTACAAGTCTGTAGAGTTGAGTTCCCTCCAGGGTCCCACCTGCATCTGGAACACTGGTGTCCAATAGAAAACAATCACTCACTAGAATAATGGTTTAAAGTTGCTGGTGTCAGTTCAGAATCATGAACAAACTTCAACAGAAGTCCAATCTCTTTGATCAGCATCCATGATTTTCCAATGCCTGCATGTTTCTCCTGCAGAGCTGTTTTGAATGGCATACACATTTTAGAGATCAGTGGGGACTTATGTAATCAAAAAATGTTTATTTGGCTTTTCCTTCAAAAGGAAACGCACCCAACAGCAGCCAAGTTGAGCATTTTTTTTACACTTGACTGGTTGAGATTAAAAATTCCCCGGATATTTGCAAAAACAATTTCTGATAAGTTTTCAACATAACATAAAATTTCCCTCTGCACTGGTCCATGTTGTCTGATTGCTTCCAAAAAATGTGAGGATTTAATGGACGCCTCTTTCATGCAGGACTGTTCCTAAGCCGCTGAGGAAGACTAAGGGGATGGAGGTGAAAGGCCGGCGGGTTTTTGGGGTTTCTCTGCTCCTCAGCGTCCAGCAGACAGGAGAGCCGCTTCCTCCCAGTATCCTCAGAGCACTGGTCTACCTGAGGACTGAGTGTTTGGACCAGGTAATGGAGCCAAAGACCACAAGAGGCCTGCAGAAATTTTAACAATTAAAAATGGGAATAAGAAAAGGAAAATAACAGAGGATATTATTTTCATGCGTGTGAATCACTATTCACTGTATTTTTTTTAAAATTTGTATTGTTTTCTCTCAGGTGGGACTTTTCCGCAAGTCAGGTGTGAAGTCCCGTATCCAGTACCTCCGTGAGCTGGTAGAGTCTGACCCAGATGGTGTTTCATACGACGGTCAGTCTGCCTTCGACGTGGCCGACATGGTGAAGCAGTACTTCAGAGACCTGCCTGAACCCATCTTCACCAGCAAACTCTGCGAGTCCTTCCTTCACATTTACCAATGTGAGCAGTTGTTATGATGTATCATCAGAATTACTTTATTGTCGTCTGTTGATTCATGATTCAAGCATAGTTTCTCCAGAAATGGCAGAAGAACACCTTTATTATTGTATATTATGGGATGTTCAAAAACTTCAAAACTCAAAAAGTCACACTATAGCACAATATTTGTCAAAAATGGTCAAATTTTAAAATTCCTAAAAATGCTGAAAATGACTTTATTATAATCTGTTGATACATATGAGTTGTTTATCTTTTTCATAAGTGACAAAAAAACACCTTATTATGGGAAGTCCAATAACTGGACAAAAAGTCATACTATAGTATGTTGATTTTTGTCAAAAATGGTCAAATTTTAAAATGCCTAAAAATGCTGTAAAATTACTTTATTATAGTCTGTTGATACATATTAGTTTGTATATTTTGTCCATAAGTGACAGAAAAAACACCATATTATGAGATGTCCAAAATATTGGACAAAAACAAAAAGTCATACTATAGTATAACGATTTTTGTCAAAAATAGTCAAATTTAAAAATGCCTTCAAATGCTGAAAATTACTTTATTATTGTTTGATAATTCATATCAAAGCATATTTTGACCTAGCCTGGCTAACACCAGACCAAATCTCATTTGAGATTTTGACCATAAATGACAGAAAAACACCTTATCATGGGAAGTCCAAAAAATTGGACAAAAAAAGTCTGAATTTGATCATGTTATTGCCCACTTTGTAAAATAAGCAGTAAAGTTTGACCCATTTTAACCACAAATCATGCTTTCCATTTTCAAAAACACACCATTAGTTTTCTAAATCCATTTTCTGGCATTTAATTTCAGAATTCCATAAAGATGAATTTACAGTGATTTTAATCTTGCAAAAGAGAGCTAATTTATTGAAGTGAACATGAAGTTGGCTGTCTGCTTACAGATTTTCCCAAGGATCAGCAGCTGGTTGCAGCTCAGGCGGCCATCTTGCTACTTCCTGACGAGAACAGGATGGCACTGCGAACGCTGCTGTTCTTCCTGCGAGACGTGGTGGCCTGCGTGGACGAAAACCAAATGACCCCAATCAACATTGCAGTTTGCCTGGCGCCATCGCTTTTCCACCTCAATACCCTAAAGAGAGACGCCAACGCAAAAAGGTGAGCTGACATCACAGACACTGACGCATTGTTGGAGCAACCACAGGATCACCTGCAACACTTATATACTCGATTAGACTTAAATTTGTCTCTACTTTATTCTGTAAAAGAAGAGGCCACATCTATTTCAAATAAAATGCATTTTCATTTGGCACTCACCACCTCAGTAAAAGATGGAAATGGATGGATGGTGTGTGGTGTCTGACGCACATTGTCACAGTTATATAAGCCTTAACAGCTGTTACATAAGAGCTCCGCTGTTAGGTGTGGAGTCCACTCTGTGTGTCTTGCTTTAATTAGACATTTATTTGTATTATAAAAGAACATGGAGATCATAACAATTAAAATATTTCCCTGGGAGCTGGCTCATTAGCCTGCAAATTGTTAATAATGTTTTTTTTTCTGGAGTTTATTTTCCGACAATGTAGCTCGTCAGTGTTTGGATGTTGCTCTTCAACACATCCCTGGGAACGTTTTTTTTTTTTAAATAAAAGTAAAACTGACCCAGTGCTTACTGTTTCAGATTACTGACCAAAATATCTAATATTTATAATATGTATAATATTTATTAAACTAAGGAGTTAAATGTGTCAGAAGAACTTAAAGTAGGTGTAGTTTGAAAAGTAGGATTTGGTGGATTTAAAATTAATTTAATGAAAAGTTGAATAATTCTTAAACTAATAATGTAAAAAAAAATTGGAATATGTTTAACTTCATTGAAGAGCTGATGCTACACTCTAAAGGTGGCTTAAAAGGATAAGATAAAGATTAAGAAAAGTGCTGAACCATGGTTGAGTAGATCTGGTGATAAACCACAATAGTAGTATATAGAGGCGAAGGTCCCAAAAAAAAGACTTAAGAGCAATACAACCAAAATGAAATCTATTGATGAGATGTGATGAGTAATGAAAATTACGAGTCCTGTTTGCCTATAATTTAGACTGTATAAAGAATTTATACTTTAAAAAGACACCAAATTAAAAAAGAGTTCGACAATTTTACGTTTTTTTGTATTTTAACAACCTGGGTTGTTTTAGTATTTTTGTAGTTCTGGTAGCCATCATTCCAATTAGTTAAAATATTTTTCTTAACAATTAACTTCGTAAGGAAATTACTTGCAGAGAGTCCAACAGGACAGGAAAACAGGTTATTCAGATAATCACACAGAGTATGCCAAAAAGACTATTAAACTCTAGTCTTATTTTGTTACATCCGCAGGATAGTTTTGGCTTCAGGCTGTGACTTCATCACTTTTAAATCCAAGCCTTGGATTTAGCTTCAGATCCTGATTTCACCTTTTGGATTGTGCATGCCTGTGTTTCTGGATGTGTGTGTTTGCAGTTACCCATGGCAGGTTGCCATTTAGGTGCCATAGAAACATCATTATGTTTTTCTTCCTACCTTTGTTACTTCATTAGACATTGTGTTTCCAAAGTTCTCAGTTCTCACAGATGACATCACCTCTGGATCAGATCCAGCTGTTACACTCACACTTTCTCTCTGTAATGAAAAGCTGTCAGCACAGTTTACACAGAGAGCACATTACATAACCTCCACCGATTTCTATCTGGCCTCAACTTCACTCCCTAATATGAAAGATATTTTCTATCTGCTTTTTGGCGGAGAGTCCTGCTGGGCAGAGTTAGAAAGGGTAGAGAAAAGAGAGAAAGAGACAGAGACAGGGAGATGTGGGAGATAACATAAGGAGAGAGAATTAGACTGTTGAGAATTATATTGTATTTTATTGGGACAGGAACTTAATTATTAGGAGACATTCAGTCCCATCAGTGTCTGCAGGTCATTTATCTGAGCACAGAGTTTGGAATGCAGTATTCTCGCACTCCTGAGATAGACATTATTGAACATCAAAAGCTAGGTTGATGTTAGACTGTATGTATTTACTTTAAAAGAAAAACTTTTCTCTCATCTCTCGATACTTTCCGATCTCCAGACCCAGTGATTCATACAGAAGATTCACATTTTAAAAACGACATATTTGTGATGAATAAAAAAAAACACGATGTCCAAAAATGTCATAGTAAAGTATGTTGAAAAAGTAAAAAATCTGCCATTATTTGTCCAAAATGCCCCCAAAAGTGCTGCAGAATAGAAACATTTTCATGGTAATAGTACAGTATGTCCATAAGAAACGATAAAAAAACATATTATGGAATGTCCAAAACATTTTTAGAAATTGCATTGCGAAGTTTGTCCAAAAATAACAAACAACACTGTAGAAAAGCATGGTAATATTGTACGTCCCAAAATAAGAAAAAAGCACACAATGTTATAGAATGTCCAGCATAGTATGTATAAAATCGGTCATAGTGAAGCTTGTCAAACCATGCCAAAAAAGCAAAAAAACACACCATATTATAACATAGTTTGTACAATTATCATGGTAATAGTATAGTATGGTATTATAAAAAAAGAAACAAAGAAAAAAACAAATGATAGCATGTCCAAAAATTTAAAATGTCATAGTATAGTATGTTGAAAAATGTCTAAAACCGATCACAGTGAAGTTTGTCCAAAAATGCCAAAGAAAAGGCTTTGATGTCCAAAAATAATACGTTTAATTTTTAAAACAGGTACAGTAATTTCCTAAAGAAAGCTGACCGTTTTGTTTTTATCAAACAAACCGCAGGGATTTTTAGTTGCAGATTGATCCACACACACACATATATATATATATATATATATACATATATCCAATATATCATTATTTGATACACACACAATACTTGTTAGTAGATACTTTTATTGTTGGTTCAATTCTCCTTTTCGTACTTCCTCTTTTATGCCACATTACACATTTTGTCCTTCACCTTGTTTTCTTTTCCTCGTCTCCCGATGTTGTCTATTTTCTGACGTCCTTCTTCTCTCTATCCACCCTCACATCATTTCTCTCATTCACATTTTTCTTACGTTCTGCCTGATATTTCCCTCATTTATCCTCCTCTTACTCGTTTTCTCTTCTCATTCTTGTAATCACTCTCCTTTCACAAACTCCTCTTTCTCTTTTACTTTCCTCAGTTCCTTTCATCTCCTCCTCTTCCTTTTTTCCACTTCGGCTCTTTTCCTCCCTTCAGGCTGACGGGACAGTAGATGGAAATGACATAACGACACAATCAGCACTTTGTGCCTCCCGTTTGGAAGCCAAAGTCCCGGCCTGTCAGAAATCATGTCACACTTTGTGGTGGGAACAATAACTCGGAAAATTGACTGCTGCTAGCTGTTCTCCCACAGATCTATAAAATCTCATCTCTGAGTCATTTTGCTCCTGTGTTCTGTTTGACAGAACTCACCACTCCTACTGAGATATACACTTTTTAATGGTCCAACTTCTCATCCGACCAGCTCAGTTTGTTTTAAGTGCGCTCATCTTTCTAACTTTTTCTTGGTCTTTAGAAACTACATCAACTATAAAATGTCATATCATATAACATTGAAAGGAAAACAACTTTTTGTTGTGAAAGCAAATAACCTCAATCTGTCAGGTTTCTTCTTCTGAAGTTAGTAATTTCGTTATGTTTGCTGCCTTCAATTCAAGACAAAAAAAGTGACCTTGTTGCTGTTGTTGCTGTAGGTCGAGTCATAGGAAGCATAGCCTGGGCCGCCCAGACCAGAGGGACCTGAGTGAGAACCTGGCTGCCACCCAGGGCCTGGCCACCATGATCACCGAGGCCCAGTGGCTCTTCCAGGTACAAAACTGTGTTATAATATGGTGGGTTTTAATAGTTTTTTGGCATTTTTTGACAAACTTCACAATGACTGATTTTGGACTTTATCAACATAGTATGAGGGTTTTTTTTTATTTATTTTTGGACATAATCTAATGTTGTTTTTTGTTATTTTACGACATATTATAGTGTTACCATGATAAGGGTTTTATTCTACACTGCTTCATAGCATTGGACAAACTTCAATAAACTCTTTTCCCCATACTATGACTTTTTTTTTTCCTTTTTGGAAATGCTATGTTGTGGGTTTTTTTTTTTTTTTGGACATACTATACTATTACCATGATCAACTTGATATTCTACAGCATTTATTTATTTTCTTTGCATTTTTGGACAAATATCCCAATGACCGATTTTTGAATTCTTTCCTCATAGTATTTGGATTTTTGTCAAAAAAGTGGGATACTTTAGAATGCCTAAAAATGCTAAGACTGGACCTATTATACTCTGTTTACTATTATTGTGGCAGAATATTTCCAAAAATGACAGAAAACCACCATATAGTATGAACAAAATTTGAAGAAGAAATAAAACGGCATGCTATAGTATGTCAATTTTTTTAATCAAAAAAGTGTGATTCTTTAAAATGTCTAAAAATGCCTAAAAATGCTAAGACTGGCCATATTTTACTCTGTTGATACATATTAGAGTATAATATGGCCAGAAATTACAATTTTATGGGATGCCCAAAAATGACCCTGCAAAAAAAGGTAATCTTTTGTGAAAATGATCAAATTTTAAAATGCCTAAGAATGCTGAAAATGGGTCATTTATACTCTTTTGATACATAGTTTGTCCAAAAACAGCAAAAAGACACCATTTTATGGGATGCCCAAAAAAGACCCTCCAGAAAAAAAGTCATACTATAGCATGTCGTTTTATGTCAAAAATGGTCAAATTTTAAAATCCCTAAAAATGGGTCAATTATAGTCTGTTGATACACAACATACCATTCATAGGCCAGAAATGACAGAAAAAACAGCATATTTATGAAATGTCCAAAAATTACCCTCCAAAAAAGTCATACTCAGGTCATAAAACTCATTCTCATACTCAGTCATACTCATTCTCAGCTAAATACTGTGTAACTCTTGTCCAAATTATGAGTGAAGTGTGCACCTTATCACCACACATTCTTTTTTCATAAGTACCAGTTTATATGTAGGGAAATGGCATATGTATGTTTTTGTGTTTTGGTATCTATTTGCATTTTTTTTTTTCAAATGCTGGAAAACACTTTTGAAGCTGAAGAGATGGAGCAAAGAAAATTATGTTGAATATAAAATAAAATCCTCTTTGTAGCTTCCAGAGTTCTGGCCCAGTCAGCATTCAAGTGTTGCAAGCCCCACTAAGGACTCTCTTTCTGAGGAGGAGCAGGAGGACAGAAGGTGCAAGCTGCAGCTGAGCACCCAGCACCTTCTGAAGGAGGCCAGAGAGAAGAGCCGCAGCTGGGAGAGCCACCCAGCTCCAGAGCACGTAGAGCTGGCATTCAAGAAGGTGAGAGGAGGAGGAAAGAGGGGGTTAAAACAATTAAAATTACTTATTTAAACCAGGCTGTAAGTGTGCCGTGATTGGAGACATTTTTTTTTTTATTGTCCTGTTAAGAGAAACAAAACATGAACTAAAAAGTGAAAAGTAAATTGAATTAAATATTTTTTTCATAGAGCAGATTTTTTTTAAATGAATAATAATTAAATAAATCTGGTTCATATTGTACTATACAAATACTAGAAAATAATACTTTTCTTAAATTAATGACCACTGAAATTGCAACCACAAAAACGCAAAAGAAAAAAAAAATCAGGGCCTGGAGAAGGTTTTGAGAGGGAGAAGTACCAGAATATGAAGAAATAAAGAATTGACCATGTGACAAGATATTTTAAGTGTGTAGAGGAGCGCCTTGGTGGCTTCATTCGTTCTAATTCTCTTCCTCCACTTGTCTGCAGAAGGACGATGGCTGCCCCTTGTGGATGTGGCGTGGCTCTGTGGAGGTGGAAGCCCCGCAAAAGGAGCTGCTTCACCGGTTGCTGAGGGAACAGGAGCTGTGGGAGGGAAACCTGCGCCAGGCCTCTGTCATCCAGACCTTGTCCAAGGACGCCGAAGTCCACCGCTACCTCCTCCAGGGCCAGGGCCACAGCCTGGGCTACTGGCCCCCACAGGAGCATCTGCTGCTCAGGTAATGAGGCAAGGCGAGCCTCAGGCTTCGCAGGCCTCTGGGTCTTAACCTGCTGAGATACACAGAGCAGGGAGCACAGAGGAGTCAAATCCAAAAATACTCTGAAAGTGTCAGTTTGATTTAAAAGTTGGAGACTGCAGTTTTTCATTTCGAGATTTGAACGGGGTCGATTAAATTTTAATCCAACCCTGAAGTCAGATGAGACATGACAGTATCTATGTCTGCAGCTGGATCACATCACACTGTGTATGTTTGTTATATTTCTCCATGACAGCCCACATGAACTTTTAGTTACCCGAGTAAGACATTTTTCTAATTGTTGTCAAATCTCAGAAAACAAAACAAACTATGTATCAGTGCATCTCTCCAAACTTTGTGACTTCCTGTTTTGGCCCTCAGGCAAAATCCCATTGGTAGATCATCTCAAAACTGATCACACTGACAACTCAAACAACTACCCCAATGCAATTGTCTACAAACAAATATCCACCCAGTGTCAATCAGATATAACTCAAACAATTACCTAACATTCACCCTAAAAACCCCTACTCATCCCTATACCCCTAATATCTTGCATCTTTTTGAACTGATTCTTATATTTAGACTTTAATTTATATTTGGACTAATTTACCCCACAAATTAGATTTTTTTTTTTACTGGTACAATCACGATTGCATGCCATTTGGATTCTGTGTCCTGATTATTTTCTCACCTCCCTTCTTCTCAGGACTTGGCAGGCAGAACCATGTCCCGGCCCTCTGTACGTGTCCTCTGTATCCACAGAGCACCCTGAGGTGCTGGTGGAGGGGGTCAGGGCCAATGTCCACTCCTGCCTCTATTTGCTGGAGCCCACAGGAGCCAGGAAGACCCGACTGACACACCTCTGCCGAACAGATACCAGGTAAGGATGTACAAACTGGAAGAAAAAGTGGAAAAAAGAATTGTCATTTCTCATTTACAAATGAGTTTGTGATGAGATGAGCTCCTGGATACATATTTGATTGTTTGTTTTTTAAATCAATTAATTTGGGACTTATGGGATATTTATTTAATGTGTTGATACAATAATAAGTTCACATAAAAATGGCATAACGGTCCTTTCAGTAATAAAGACGAGACAGAAGTAAAATCAAGGGCAAAGTTAGCTGCAGGAACTACAGAGGCTGAGAGGATTTAGGGCCGTGAGAAGCCTATTAAAAGAAATATCTGGAGAGAGCACTTAGTCCTTCTCATCCGTCTTAATTGAGCCTGTTCTGTGTTTCTGACCTCTGCCAGCATCTATCTGCAGCGCAATCACAACCTCCCTGTAGGTGAGCACACGAGGAGGAGGAACAGCCCTCCTTCTCATGATTCATGCCCTTTGAAACTAAGTTGCTGCAGATTTTCTGCTGCTTACATGATCAATTTGACTCTCGGCGGAGCCCTGTGGCTCCATTTGTCTGAGTTGATTAAATGAAATGAAGCTCTGTGCGACACAAAACAGGTGGCAGCAGCTCTCTCTCACAGAGGGCCGGGCTCGTAGCATCTCCATCATTAAACTGCACTGTAGTTGTCGTTGTTTTTTCTCTTCTTGCAGCAGCAAGGCTGCAGGCGAAAGCAACTGCAGATTCGGTCAATTCAGTTATGAGCACGCACAGTGTTTTCTCTGCACTGATTCAATATAACTGAAAATACACAGGTGGAAAAAGAGATAAAAAGCTGATAGCAGACTACTGTGGAAGCTCATATCTACCAAAGACACACACTGATGCTCATTTATACTTGTACTGTTTCAAATGTGTTGTAAGGTTATTACAAGAAGACATTATGGTGTGCTTTTTTTAAACACAAAAATGCAGGCTAAAATTTTGAATGATCAGAATTATCGGATCTTAAGTTAAAAGTACAGTCGTGAAAAAAAATATTAGACCACCCTTTTTCTTCAATTTCTTGTTCATTTAATGCCTGGTACAACTAAAGGTACATTTTTTTGGAAAAAATATAATGATAACAACAAAAATAGCTAATAAGAGTTTAATTTAAGAGCCATTTTCCATGTTTTTCTTGATAATGATTTTGGTTATTATCAAGAAAACCATGGAAAATGGTCTAATATTTTTTTCCATGCCTGTATAAACTTTAGAATAAAGATATTAGCTCATATTTTTTTAGTATTCTCATAATCTTGACCTAGAAAGTCAAAACTTTGATAATTAATTGATAATTGTGAGTCAGTGTTTCATCATTTTGATCTTAAAAAAAAAAAACTTTATAAGTCAAAATCCCAGCCATAATTTTGATTGACTAACTTTTCATCAATGGTTTTATTTCCGTGGAATGAGCTTCCATTTAAAAAACGGACCGAGCTGAGAGTGAAAAGGTGACTCGTAACATCAAAAAGAGGGAGGAAAGGCGCAGACAGATTTGATTTATAGCTGTGTGATTATCTCAGCAGGCTTTTAGTCGGCCCATTACAACTGAACTGAAAGGATCACGTCAGCACACATTCACCGGCTTGTGTCTCTTTCTAATTTTCTGATGAGTATGTGCTAAATCCAGGACAGAACGGAGTGTGTTAAGTGATAGGGAACGGCCATGAGCTGAACAGCTACTGTTATCACAAGTACACACATTTACATTTTAGGCATTTAAGCTGAAACTGTTATTCAGAGCAAAGAAGAGGTGAAAAAAGCTCAATTCCAACATCATTTACAAGCAACCAGCAGTAACGCCGGCCTGCCAGAGCTCCTGTTATGCAAGAGTGATCATGTAAGAAAGAAGTGAAAACACCCAGAGGAATGAACGCCTTCACTCTTTCCTTTGTCTGTCACTTCCTCTCGCTTTTAATTTCCTCTCATGGCAGAGCTCAAGCTAAACGTCTGCGGTGCACTGCGCTGTCTTGGGCTTTGTCGCTATGACATTAATTTGAAGTGCTTGTTAACTTTCAAGGCAAGACAACAGATCCACAGCATCAAGGTCAACGGGGCTTTTTACAGTACAGGCCTGTGAAACAGATCCTATCGCCTCTAGAGGAAATTAAATACGTTATTGCCTCAGTGAGTGAGTGAAAGAGAAACATCAAGGATGCCTTCTTGGGACTGGAGTCCGTTTGAAACTGCAGTAAAAACTAAAATTCCGAGATGCATAACATGCAAACAAATACAACTTGCATCACGCTGAAGTGAATATTGCGATTAGTTATGTAAAGTGTGAAACTGCGACAGAATGAGTAACGCAGAAGTGGAAATCAGCTATTCAACACCTTTTTCAAAGCAGATATGTTGTCTCATGATACAAGGAAGAGCACAGATTTAACTACCAACATTAAATGATAGCCTGGGTCTAACTACTAACATTTTCCTAACTGGGGCCCTGTATTTCTCTGCAAAATATAATATATAATATAATGCAGCTCTATGGAATCCGCACAATCATGGCTAGAAGTGGGATCAACTTAAAAATGTATTTTGTGTAGTTTAACACAGTTATGACATAAATTCTAAAAAAGAAAAAACACAAAAAGTTGAATTTCTCTGATCATTTTTTTTATTGGAATAAATACAGCACTTTTCCAAGTGCCCACATGTGTCAAGAATAATAGGAAAAAATATTAATAAATAAAAATAGTTTTGCATTTTTACAACCTCTACTTACAACTTTTCCTGTCATCTCCACTCTGGTCTGTGTAAACAGCCTGCAGTTCTGTCAGATTTTCAATTAATATTCGTAACGTGACCGTGAATTTAATGCTTTAACAGGATTTTGTAATTCCAAATGGTTTCGTTTTGGTGATATTTTAAATGAGACATAGAATAAAGTGATTTTGAAGGAAATATCCCAATTTAAAGTTTCGTTTTGGTTACTTTTTCTAATGGAAACTTTCATATTTTTGCCGATGTTTTAAAGAAAACATGGTGGATTCAAAGGGTTAAGTTGTAATATAATTTATAAAGCTATAACTGCTTTTATAAAGCTATAACTTACATTAAAGATAACAGGCTCAACAAGTAATAATTATATCACAGTTGAAATGAGGCCTCATTTTCCACTGCAGATAGTAACCTCTCACTGTACTCTAGATTTTTAGCTGATCTTCATAGTGACGCTGCATGAAACTGTTATGATATAATCTTCAACATGACACTCGCTGAATCCTTTTATTGGCCATCAAACAGATGAACGTCTGCACTTTGTCTATTGTGCAGCATAGCCTGTCACTCTTTAAAATTTGGGTCAAGTGAAAAAAAACGAAATAAAAAAAATGGAAGTCGTATTACATGTACCATGCTGAGGAAATGTGTCATAATAATGCCACTGCATATGTTACAAACATTAATTAAAAGGAAACTTTTTCAACCTGAAAAACATGCAAAACAAGTTGCAAGAACAACTGCCACTGACAGACTCAGATTGTTATTAAATATATCCACAACATAGATAGATACAGTCATGGAAAAATGATTAGACCTTTGTTTTCTTCAATTTCTACATTGCTTACATTGTTTGGTCTAATATTTTTTCCCATAACTGTAGATGCTTATTTATCCCGAGGGAAATTCAAGCATCCGGTAGCAGCATTCAAACATACCTTGAGCATACGCTATACATATATTAAAAATAAAAATAAACGTAATCTATAAATAATAAACCTATGAAAAAAATCTGAATTTACATTAAAAACCTTTGCTAAAATACCTGAAATCTGAATATGGTGCAGCAAGAGCTACTGCTCTGTACAGCATTCTTCCTCTGTGGACAAAGGGTCACAGCACCCATAGGAAAACCGCCAGTCACCCAAGTTTTACAGCTTTGCAGCAGCCAGTTCATCCTCCTTTACCCTCTCTCCTCATCCATCCTTCAATTTGCAAGAGCTCTTCATCTGCATACTCTGGCTGAAATAAATAGGAGCGGCCATCGACTTCAAGGACCTCCTCTAAACATTCAGCCTTGAATTGACATTGAAAAACTTTTTGATAACAGGAAGCTTGGCCTTCTGTACCCAACACAGCAAACTTTTCCCAACACTGCAACTCTCCAAAGCTTTACTGTGATTTTTCAACAACTCACTTTCACAAGATTTCAGAACATGTTTACTCCGCATTCCCTGTAGGGCTTTTTCTCTAATGTTATCATTGTTGTAATTTTTATACGCAATCTGAGCCTGTCAGTGGCAAAAACAAACACTCTTATTGGATATCCGCTAAATTGTTGTCCTTATTAGTCACTTACACACAAAGACATGTCATGGAAAAAATATTAGACCACTCTTGTTTTCTTCAATTAATTGTTCTTTTTAATGCCTGGGACATCTAAATGTACATTTGTTTCGGCAAATATAATGATAACAACAGAAATAGCTCCTCGGAGTTTATTTAAGAGCTGATATCTTGATAATGATAATGCGTCTTATTACAAAAAACATGGAAGATGTCTAGATATCAGCTCTGAAATTAAACTCTTATGAGGTATTTTTGCTGTTATTATTATATTTGTCCAAACAAATGTACCTTTAGTTGTGCCAGGAATTAAAATGAACAAGAAAATGAAGAAAAGTTATCCTTTAAGATAACACAGATATAGCTTGATCAAAAATGTTTGTTCCAGTAAACTATTTATGAGTCAGCATGCATACTACTTTGCCTTGAATGCAATCAATTTTGTTAATGCTATGAGTTACACCTTTGCTTGTCTTGTGAAAAGGCTTGGAATCTCTTCGAGGCATTATTGAGTAAAATATGTGTTCTCTTATAAGTCATCTTAAAATATGAATAAGAAAACTGCTTGGCTCAATATAATAATAATCACAACATTTTCCCCTTGAGGAAAGTAGCTTGAATAACTGGACTTGTGTGCCACAATATTTCCATTCAGCTCTATCTGACATCACTGAAGTAGCATTAGAAGATTATGATATAAACCAGAAGCAAAAAAAACATTCAGTATGACTGACTTTTTTTTTTCCTCGACTGCTGCAGTACAGAAAAATGTGACACCTAAGTGGCACTCAGCACAACGTTCGTACTTCTTTCCCTGCAGTGTTTTAAATATGTAGAGGGGAGATGTTTATTCATGAGTGGGATATAAAGATGGATTAAAGTTGATCCCCAAAAGCCTTTTAACTGTGATATAATCTAAAATCTTAAAGACAGGAGAAATGTGGACGTCCACTTAATGGGGGTGAATGTCAGCACAAGATACATGATACTACAGTTACTGTATGGAAAACTACAATGGTGTATTAGGGCCAAGTATGAAAAAAAAAAATACAGATCCGGGGGAGGGGGGTAATATTTCAGGAAAAAAATTTGCAAATGTGCGTGGGCCACCCTCAGCTTTCCGGGCGCCGTCTGTGGTTCAGATTCCTTGACAAGGACAAAAACACTATTTTTCCTACTTTTCTCTCATAAATCTGCGATTTTTTTTCTCGTAGATTTGCCACTTTAATCTCGTAAACTTGCGACTTTTTCCTCGAAATATTACCCCCCTCCTCGATGTCTGTATATATTTTTTTCATACATGGCCCTAATACGCCGCCGTAGAAAACACTGTCCTCAACAAACTGTGAAAAAGAGCATATGGATGTTTGTAGACAGTAAGTTGAGTCTTTTGTGAGCAGCCGTACAAATAAAATAGAGGAGAATATGCTTCATTTACAGAGGTCAAAACTAAATGTTTCTATGGAATTGACCATCAAGTCACTTTCTCTGTTCAAATGTGACTTTCTCTGACCTTTTCTTTGCTGAAAGATCTTGTTGATTTATCTTCCAGGGGCCGGTCGCAGGAGTGGTACAGCAAAGTGAGCGGACATCTTCTGGCCTCTGGTCTCCTGGCCATCAGGAACTCCTTCAAAGCCGAACACAAAGAGACCAAGATATGAGTCAAGAGGACGAGGATCCAAAGATGTTGCACTATTGTGGACTACCCACCCCAACATGTAGTCATGGCAGAATGCTGGAAAAAAAGGAGACTACAGCATTCTTTTCACAGGACTTTTTAAAAGTTTTAAAAGTGAAACTCGTGGCCCAGAGCACAGCAAGCAGGGAAGGTGACCTATGAGGGCTTCCCTGAACCATTTTTGTCTCTGGCTTCTTTTCGAGTTGCTGTATGTGTTCGCTTTTTTTGTCAGTGACCTTGCAGATTGCCAGCAGCACCCCGGCACTCCCTGCTGCGTCTGTTACGCTTCACACTCAAGTTCACAAAAAAATGCAAACCATGGCGAGCTTTGACAAAGGACATTTTGATGGGAGGATGAAAAGCTGGGGCCTGATTTGACTTCTAACTGGGGGAAAAGGAGTGAGGCAGAGCAAAGTGGACAGCGTGGTGACATATTTTATTAGGAATTGACATTGTTATTACCCAATTATTTGCCATATGCATGTTATCAAGAAAGAGGGTCATCATTCTCTATCAAATGATTTCTTGTAGCCAGAGAAAGAGGCAGGGGAAACACATGGCAGCTGTCTGGAAGAACACAGGAAATAAGGACAGAGAACATCAGGAAACAGACTTTCTGCCACCAGACATTTGGCTACAGTGGAAAAGAAAGAAGGGAAGAGAAGAGAGTGGAACAAAGCAACGTCAAAGAGAGAAACTAGACACAGCTGCCCTGGAAAACGGTGCAGCCACTTGATTTTGAGATGTTGTCTGAGTCTGATGCTGTGGCAACAGTTTCTGGGCAAAAAACAACAAAAACTCTAAGACAATCATCCATGCATCACAGCCAGCTTAATTAACTTTTGAGGTGAGATGAAACGCTTTTAAATCGGATGTTTCCTTTTACACACGGCACAGGATCCAGCTGTGAGGAGGAATTAGTACTGCATCACAGACTGCCACCGCCATCCAAACGCCTCTTTGTCTCATTCGAGAGACTTTTCAAATCATCCCTGTGAATTCGACCCGTTCAGTAACAGGACACGTGTGACAGTTCAAAGACAAGCCATATCTACCTCTTCACAGGACGCACCACAGTTACATGACTTTGAAGCATGACAAAGTTATGATTTGACAGAGGCATCACCACGCGGAGGGGGAAGGAGGACTTTGTGTGTGTGTGTGTGTGTGCTTCCCGGCCCTTTGACGGATATCCAACCAGACAATCCCCCCCTCCACCCAAACTTCCTGAATTTTTTAACATTTATATTTATTCTTAGTGAGTTAAGAGCATGACGTCCATGTGTCTCTGTGCTTGTACAGTCTTATTTCATGTGGCACTTGAGTGTTACTTCACTTTTTGAGTCGGTTGTCCTACATATTTCAAAGTGTCATTGTTTTGAATTAGGTAAGGTATGTGCATGTAGATGTCTACAAATTCATTCAAAGCAATATTTCAGATTATTTAATTACTTAATGTATATCTAAAAACAAATGTTATATCTAAAAACAAATCTGTTATTTAATTTCAAGCTTTCAGAAAATGCTATCTTGTTTGTGTGCGTGTGAAATCTAAATTTATCAGTGCTGAACACTTAATTAAAATGTTTATTTCTCTGTGAAGCCGTTTCCTGTTGTCTTTTCTAGTTTTTTCTCTCCTCTGTGACTCGTCTAAGTGCCAAACAGATTACTGACTGTAATTTCAGAGGAAGGTGGGGGGAAACAGCAGGCAGTGTGAAGATGAGGTACCACACTGCGCCACTGAAGCGCAAGAGATTAATAAGCCTGGCAGTTTGGTTGCGCTGCAGACTTCCAAAAAACTCACGTCTCACTCTCACCTCTTTCTCATGCTCACAACACCCACTTGTATCTACTTTGCATAAAGCTTATTTACATATCATATTGATTCATCTCTGAGATCAGATAGCGGAATCACTGATAAACACTCGGCGCGGAGGCACTCAGAGCGAGGGACAGATGCTGAGCAACAAAAATGTAATGTAAAAATACTTCTTGTGGCGAGGACATCATGCCCCGGTCTAAACAGGATTTTAAGGAAGAGGGATAATTTATGCAAATTACAAATAACAGAAGCACAGAAGTGCCTGCAGGCGGCTTTAATTTCTGTACAAGTCTGTTCCTCCCATATGGTGCTAAAATACCATGAAGTGAACTTGGGATGAACTTGTGGTCAAAGGTTATACATGCTGTGTTTAGGAGTGAGGACATCTAGCCGTGGAGTTGCTTATGACCGGCTTTAGGTAACGTAAAAATGTGAAAGGCCCTCTGTAGAGCCAGTGTTTAGTTTGTCCATTCTGGGCCACTGTTGAAACATGACAATGCAACATGGTGGGTTCTGAAGAAGAGGATCAAGCCCCCAGCAACATCGCTAAACTCCAACTTTGTAGTGCTCATACAGGTGCATCTCAATACATTAGAATATGATGGAAAAGTCCATTTCCAGTAGTTCAAGTCAAATAGCCCCAACCAAGTATTGAGTGCATATAGATGGACATACTTTTCAGAGGCCAACATTTCCATATTAAACATACTTTTTAAAAATTGGTCTTTTGTAATATTAGCATTTTATAAGACACTGAATTTTAGGTCTGCATTAAATGTAAGCCATAATCAATATATATATTATAAATAATTAGAAGAAGTTAAATAAATTAAGACATAAAAATGTTTAATTCTGTGTGTAATGGACCTATATAATGTCTTATTTCTAGTTTTTCAATTTAATTACTGACATAAATAAATGTTCTATGATATTCTAATTTACTGAGATGCACCTATACATTGGAATTACAACATCTGTCATATGATGCCATGGGGACAGAAAATACTTTTTCCCATAGACCTACATTGGAAAAGAAGCTTCTGTAAATCAGTGGATACATTTTTTTAACTACTTTTGTCCCATTCAAGTTATTGGAGTGCTAAACCGGATGTAGCTGGCTCGTCGGTAGAAGTCTCTAGTGTGCCTGCTATATGGGCCCAATATGCGGAAGAGCCATAGAAATTCCGGGTATTGTTTTTTTGTGCTGAGACCAAACTTTTTGGGCTTTATGTACCAATGAAAAACTTTCATAGGAATGAGTATCCAATTCTCCTTGTACATCCATGTAAGGCTCCCAATCTAGATATGAAGGGCTCTTTTAAGCTTCTAACCTAATGAAAACACATGAAAACACAAATGTATGAATGCTAATGAAACCCTAGCTGACACTTTTTTAACCACTTATTTTCTTGTAAATTTGATATTCTTTCTCTCGTAAATGTTTAACTTTTTCCTCACAAATTTACAGCAAAAAATTCACACATTTTTCAAAATTTTTCAAACAGCATTATATTATATATCATATTATATTTCCTGATCCTCCACATTGCTCTTTAAAATGCAAAGAGAGATCGGGAGGTTTGTTCACGTTCAATACATTTTTGTAATATTAACCTGAACCAACTCTGAAGAACTGAGCTTTTTAGCCCCTTTGACCACAAATTTGAGGTTTTACAGACTATTTATAGGATGGTTGAGTCTCTCGTTAACCTTGTTTTCAGTATTGCTCCTTTTCATCTACTGTACACTACAGTTAGCGACTAGCTGGTAAAACTAGTGGAGCATTTAGTAGCAAAAGAGCCAGACATTTTCCTCAGGAGATGGTGGAGAGTAAATCAGAGCTAAAAGGAAAGAAAATATAGAACTTACATTTATCAGATGAACACAATCATGGTTCAGCGATAATGTTCCAGTTTGTCTGCTGGATGTCAGATGTCAGTATGGAAGCTGTGAGCCATGTCTGCTGCCTCCAAGTGGCCAAACATTATTAATTACATTATCATTTATTATTCAAAAGTGGAAAATGAACATGTACAAGTCAGTATAAATATTTATTCCTAAATCATGCTGTTATGGTAAAACTAAGACATATTCCGTTTTGAGGATTTCACTAGTTTCATGTAAGTTGATGGAGGAAAGTAAAGATGAAGTAATAAGTAAATAAGGACGGAAGGATGGAGGGAAAATTGAATTGAAGTAATCAAAAGGACAGAGAGATGGAAGGAAAGTAAGTATGGAACAAAGAAAAAAGTAGAAAATATTTATAAATGGAAAAACTGAAGTAAAATAAATAGTTTTCTCTTGTGTTATTTACTATATGCTTATACTTAAAGCTGTATTGCCCATGTTTTAGGCAAACATGCTACCACCATATTCTCAGCTTTAAAAGTTATTTTAAGTAATTCATCTACATATTCAGCAGATGCCGCCACTTGGATTCATGTTGATATCTGCGTCCACTTGGTAAATGCAATTCCAATATTCACTCTAAATTTGCCATGAAACCAAAACTAGAAGCTAAAAGAGACTAAAACGCTTAGTTTATCACTATGAGCGACATTTTTCAAATTACACAAAGTTCAACTGTTTGAAAGTGTTGATTATTACAGCTTTAAGTACTAGAGTATAATAATAATTGTACACATTCAAGTAAACATCAATATTTACCTTCCAACTCTGGCCTTTAAATCCCTGCTGCACCACCAGGAAGAACCAAAACGTCTCTCCAGAATATTAATTCAGAGAGTCTTCTGAGCTGCTCCTTCAGTCTCCACAGGCAGTTTCCCCAAACCACTTGGGCCTTCTAGCCAGGCGACCTCCCAGTCACAACCCCGCCTCTCCAATCCACCCCGAGACACGAGAGAAAGGGAATAAATATCAACCGAGGCCACCAGGTGATGAGATCCGTCTATCCCATTGAGACGAGGGAACGTTATTGCTTCCACAGGCGTTATTGAAGCGGCATGGCAGGCTTTCTCCTTCTGGAGCGACTGTCAAAACACCTTTAACACCGTCCTTCAGCAGCAGCTCGGCAGCAGCTCAAAAAAAGGAGAAGAAAAAAGAAAAAGAGGCACGACTCTTTGAAAGCTTAATGAATCTTTCATGAAGCTGCTGTGGGAATTATTGCCTGAGAAGGTACTGAGATGAGCCATAAAGTCCTGGGACGTACAGGATGATGAGAGACTACTAGAAAGGAGTGGAGTGTAGATATTTCATAACTTTCAAAGATGGGTCACAGGCACCCGCCTTGCTATGGCTTAAGAACTCTTCTAACAAGTAGCCTATTGTATGACTTGTGGCGATTCCAGGAGTCATACAACTTTTATATCTATGGAAGTGCACAACAGTCTGCTGGGTACAGGCATACTTAACAATTACAGGCTTCCAGGCTGCCTCAGAGTGTGCGTGATGTATAATTAACTCCATCAAATGGGTTTGTTTGCCTTGCACTTTGAGTTTCTGCAAACAAAGCCCACTTACTCACACGAGTCATGGAGGCAAAGACTGTAATTGTCGTTATCTAAAAAGCAGCTCAAGTCTAATGCGACTTTCTATATGTCGAAGTCTGGGAAGCAGAGGGGTGGACGCTGTGAAAAGCAATTAGAGTTGAAATGCATGCAAAACTATTCTTTCTCACTGATGCTTGAGTGTGTAGAATTTTTATGTGATTAAAACATCTTACAAACTCACTCTGATGTTTGAAGTTGTTGGGAGAAAAGGGTTAGAAGACTGGTGCAGTATGTGTATGTCATTTATTCCCAGGCCCAACAGTTTGGATTTTAAATTTCCGGCCACTTTAAAAAAAAAAAAAAAGTATATTGTCCTATCTGTAGATCTACCACAATCCAACATACATAAATCAATGTTTACAGAGGCTGTATTTACAACACATTCTGGAGCTTTAAGTAGCTTCTTGCTGGCCAAGTCGAGAGAAACGCCTAAAAATGATGCATCAGTCCTAACTTTAGTCTAAGGCTACGTTCAGACAGCAGGGCTTAATGCTCAATTCTGATTTTTTTTGTGGAATCCAATTTTTTTGCAAGGTCGTTCACATTTCCAATTAAATGCGACTTGTATGTGATCTCCAGTGTGAACTTTAAACGTACCAAAAGTGTCCCGCATGCGCATTGGAGGACACGACGATGTCACACGCAGCGAGCGTGCTCAGTGTTTACGGAAGTAGCAGAAAACATGGCCGCGAGCAGTAAGCCTTTGTATGATGAATGCGACCTGGCCGTTCAGACTGGAGTCGCATGTCAAAAGATCAGATATGTATCGGTTTTAGGAATACATATCCAAGTGGCCTGGATCGCATTTGAAAAAATCGGATCTGTGTCGTTCAGACTGTCATTAAAAGATCAGATGCAGGTCGCATAGGGGCAAAAAAATCGGATTTGGTTCACTTCAGGCTGCAGTCTGACCGTAGCCTATGAGTAATTATTTCAGTGCTGTAAGTAACTCTGTCAGAGAGAAGTTTAAAAAAAAAAAAAAGTCCAGATGACTTGTAAGTACGAAACGACAAAAGGCGAGAGTGCAGCAGTTAGCAGGTAAAGTTAATGTAATGACTTTCTTGAGACACCACGAAACCCCTCCGAGTGGCTGCTGATGCATCCACTGATAGTCATGCAGTCGACCACTTCCAGCCATTTCTCCTTCCTCCAAAGCAGCGATTTCCTCCAAGTCCGTCTGGTTCCTTCTGCCTAAAAGATGCAACTTCTTGCATATTCTTTTTAAAGTCCTTATACTTATGTTAATGTGATGCTAATGTGCCAAAAGATTTAGTATCTCCTTGTTTATGAAACCTATCTTAAAGTACATTTCTCTCTACCTTTAAAAAGCTCCTGAAGACCCAGCTCTTCAGAGAGCACCTTCTCTCCTAACACCAAACAACAATTCTGCTCCTTAAAGAATTGTCACTAGCACTTATTGCTGCACTAATGGCTCTTATTGCACTATACCGTGATTGTTCCCCTTTTTTCCTGTAAGTCTCTTTGGACAAAAGCGTCTGCTAAATGACTAAATGGAAATGGAAATTCTACGAAATGCTCCCCAGACCTCATTTTAACAACTCTCCTTCTCTACTTTATTAAATATTAACAACTTTATTCTCGTAACTAATTAAATATTTACGACTTTATTCTCGTAATTAAATATTTTCAACTTTATTCTCATAATTAAATATTTTTTACTTTATTCTCGTCATTACATTTATTTATTTTTTCTAAATGTGGCCCTAATACATACGTAAGTCATTTAGACATTTGGTAACACACAGCATTAACAAACTTTTAAAAGCATGTTTTGATAATGATGGAATTAAAAATTTGTATAAATTATATGTATTGACATCTTTCATTTTTCTTGTGATAAACTGTGATAAGTTTTTGACAAAGAGACTATTTATGGTATCCTTTAGAAAAATTGTGATGGGGACTTTCACTATATTCCTATATTTACCAGACCAAACGCTTAATTAGTTGAGCATAGAAAATGGTCAGTTACTGTTGTCAAATAAAGAGCAGTCTTTCTTCCTGCAATTCAAAACTATTTTTCTCTGATGATGTGGATGCACCTTGTGACAGAGATTCCTTCAGCTGAAACTCTTTTTTGCATAATTTACTATTTTTACACAACATTCTTTATTTCCAGCCTGTAAACCAGTGACTAATCTTTCTTTCTTCTCTGGTGTGACAGTGCCCTGAGACATTTGACTTAACCATGGGGAGTTAAATATATTCTTGTGCATCTAAGTGTTGAAAGATTAAATTTGAGGTATCACAATAATTGTACAGTAATATTACAAATTCTGGACTTTAAAGTGAGATCTCCTCAATTTGAAAATAATTGACAGCAGACTGGGTGATATTTTGGTTTCACATCGGTTCTTTAATAAAAAAAGATCCTTTACATGAGATGTTAATTAATGGACTTAACATAAGTATTTTCCCTCCCAGGATGGATATAATAACTTTGTGGAAATTCATTCTTAAGTCCAGTGAGTTTTGGCTGTGATGTGAGTGAAAGAGACCGATAACCGTTTATTGTCATCTCGTCACTTCTCCTCTAATTCTCCTTCAGGATTCTGGCAAACCAGGATGCAGAGGAAACAGGGTGGATCACTGTGACATCACATCCTCCCGACGGGGTTGATGCCCAGAATGTCAAAGCATTTGGCCATGATGGCTGCAGTGGCGTCACAGAGCAGCATCCTCCACATGTTGACCTTCACCACCTCACCTGCAGAGAGATACAGAGACTTATTTAAATATGACGAGTATGCGTATGATATCTTTATTTTGTCTGTATGAATACAGAATTACACAAACAGTGCTTTAAAAATGATTAAAATCCATACAGAACAAACGAAACATAAGTGGACACCACTTTCTAATTGCAACATTGACCACTTTAATTATTGATCGAGGTCCTCTTTATGACCTGTCCATTCCTTTATATGCAGTCCATTTCCTCCAGCATTGTTCAAAGATATGCTATATTTGCGTGCTCGATTCCATTTCCAACTGCAAGGCAGCATGGTGTCCATGGCTGATTCTTAGCCCTACTTTTGGTATCTAATCACAGAACGGGGAGGGTCGGCAAGACGATGACGCACACTATTCGGCAGACGGAAGCTTGTAGTTTGCTTGCGGATCCAACATGGCTGCAGCAGATGCGAAGCTCTCTTTGGATCTAGCTGTAGACCGTGTTTTAGATAGTTTAGAGCAAATTTTATTTAAAAAGAAGAACAACGTTTGGCTTTACACTCCTTTATCACCACCAAAAGGGACCCCGACAATTGGCTAACAGCTACGTACAGACGCTTATGGTTGACAAATGAGACATTCGTAGCGCCCAATAAACGGCTCTGGACGATGGGTGGAATAGGTGGTCTCCAGACTTTATCTCATTTGTGATATAGTCTGGCGTTAGCAAGGCTAATATTTGTCCTTAAAATTATTAAAAATGGTTAAATGGTTGGTTTTTCCATAGAGTAGATTCCCTCAACGATGTCCAGCCACTGTCCTGGCTGCAAGTGGTCACCTTTCATTTAGTCTCTTGTTATTACCTTAGTGCATGTGAGTATCAGGGTTTTAAATAGTGTCTAATAATAAGTGTCTCTCTCCTGTATTACATTATCTGGTATTGAAACCAGATACATAATCATGGGGTCCTTGGTAATCTTATAATGCAAAATTCCTTTAAAAGTCGGAGTTACTTACATCGGTTGTTTAATAAATAAACTTCATATAGGAAGTATATCTTCCTATATTAACAGAAAATGTGTGCCCACACTGCCTCCAACATTGCTGCCTTGTTCCTTGTGGTGAGGTGTAATAAAAAAAATGTTAAAAAGCGATTGAGTTTTTCCATTGAACCTCAGTCATTTAAAAAAATAATAATAATTGTTTTGTACAACAGAAAAAAACAAACAAGTTTAGGTAAATCTACTACCCATTTTGTGGATTATGACTTTGCATAAAAAAGTACAAGTTTGTAAAATATTTGTGAAAGATTGAAACAGTGGTTACCACTGCTGATGGTTGTGCAACAAGTCAGTGTTGATATAAGGCCCCTTGGTATGTTTCAGCTGTCCATGAGTCGTTTCAAAAATGATTTGAGGCTCAAATACATCACTAAAAAAGCTATGATAACAGAAAGGTTTTAAAAAACAAAAAACAACACTAATATTAATGGGAGGTATAAGCAGAACTAATTTTCTTCCTCCCTGTAAATTATGTCATGGCTGTCAGAACACCTGGGCTTTCTCTCATTAAGACGGACTACATTATTTAGTTATTTTTTATTAGCGACACCTCACGTTGGTCTGATACTGTTGTCTGAACTTGGCATAACAGATTAAAAAAATATTTATAACAAATTCAGAAGGTGATTTGAAAAAACAACAACAAAAGAAGACACATGAGCTGAAGTGAGGAAATAAACAGACATATTGAGAAGTGAGGCAGATTAGAGAGATGAGAAACTGTCAGAGGTGAAGCACACGACGATAACAACAAACAACAAAAGGTCAGAGGGCACATTTAATGATGCTAACATCGCACAGCAGCAGCCGACATCACAGCATCAAATGAAAATCAATGACCCAGACATCTGCATCCACACGCAACATCCATGACCGTCCACCCCATCAGGCCAAATTGCTACACGGAGCAGAAATCCAATAGAAATTAAGTCCGTAATGAGCGGCAGAGGGTGAATTAAACCGACAGGTCGTTAAAGGGGCGCGAACGTCGATGATCATTGACAGACAGCAAAATTAGTTTGTAATTTTCACAAACAAGCAGACGCATCCAACTATACCAGACGAGGACAGAGTGCTGCTGATGCTGAAGGGAAGCTGATGAGAAAGAAGCTTTGGCGAAAAAAAAAAAAAGAAGAGGACCAAGCAGACATTTCTGTTTGGAATGTGTTCAGACATTTTAGTAACCTGCATGGAAATATTAGCTGTATCCACTTTTACCTGCCTTTAATTAAACGCTGAAATTCGGGAAATTTTCTCTTTCAAACTTTTTCATTCATGCATTTAACAGTGGAGTTTTATTTTCTGAACCAGGGGCCTTACTGAAATAACATACAAAATCAGTTAATATTAGCCTAACACAGATGTATCCGTATCAATCCTATATGCAAGAATATAAAATATATACATACATATATATATATATATATATATATATATACAGTCACGGGAAAAATTGTTAGACCACCCTTGTTTTCTCCTTGTACAACTAAAGGTACATTTGTTTGGACAAATATAATGATAACAACAAAAATAGCTCATAAGAGTTTAATTCAAGAGCTGATATCTAGCCATTTTCCATGTTTTTCTTGACAATGATTTTGGTTATTATCAAGAAAACCATGGAAAATGTACCTATAGTTGTACCAGGCATTAAAATGAAAAAGAAATTGAAGAAAAGGGTGGTCTAATATTTTTTTCCCATGACTGTATGTATATATACATACATATATACATAATACATACATACATACATACATACATACATACATACATACATACATACCGGTATATACATTTAGATTTTAGAAAAAATACTAATTGTGCAATGTAATAATGCTAATGTAAATTCAATAAACTCAGCTGAAATTGAGTGCAGGCCCCTTTTTATGTATTCGCCACACAAACAAACCATCAGCCTGAACTATACATTTTTTTACAAAGCAGAATGATATACAATAATAACCTCCAGCTGGGGTTACTGCCACAGAGCTAACTGAGAATTAGCATAATGCTAACACTTCAATGCACTGCAGGGATAAAATGCTAACAGGAGCACGTGGAGAGCTAACAGCGTTCAGACGGCTTTTAGTGAAAACCCTTTCCGAGTGAAACCTCCTGTTCATTGGCTGACTCCCATCAGGAGCATTGTATTGTGGAATTCCTGCTTTTTTCCATCTCTTTTTGCACTTTTCACCTTAATGTCATTCATAAACTTACCCGTCTTTCTGTCCTTCTCCACGCAGTAACAGCTGTCGTAGAACTCGGTGAAGGTGGTGGCGAGCTCGTACAGGTAGTCGCAGAGCGTGTGAAGCAGCAGGTCGTCCAGGATCTTCTGCAGGATCTCTGGGAAACGGAGGATGCACTTCCCTAGCTTCCACTCCTTTTCGTGGTCCAGGACGACCTCCGTGGTTTCTGCTGCTTTCCTCAGTGTGGCCTCATCAATGTTAGCCAGACGAGCTATGGACCTATAGCAAAAATAATAACACCGTTATATCACATGTGCCACATATAAATAGACTTTACAAGATCACAATTTAGCTGTAGCGAAATGTTTAAAACTTGGGTTCCAAATGTGCTTATTTGAATCTAACATTAACTTTAGGTGTAGACAATATGGCCCCAAAAGAATATCATGATAATTCAGAGTATTTCTGCACTAACTATATTTAGACAATATGACAAAATATTGAAAAATATATAGAAAATGTTATTTAATTTTTTTTTAAATCATACAGAAAAAAAATCAACCATAAATCTAAATTATAGTGTAAAGTACAAATCTCAATAGTTGCTAAATACAAAAAATTGACTCTTGCAAACTCGTGCAAAATGAAAGTATTAGAAAAAAAAAAAAAATACTGCAAATGTCGATGGTGGAATGTACCAAGTACACTTACTCAAGAACTGTACTTAAATCATGTTGGAAATCACTAGACAAGGGGGTATTTCAGTATTATGTCGATTAAATGACTTGAATGAAAAGGTTCATGAAAAAGGTTACCCATGAATATTGTGAAAAAAATAATAACCTTGTTATAAAGCGCTACAATGACAGGATCTATCAGAATATCTCTTAACAGACAAGAAAAGAGCATCTAGACATAACAAAAAAACAAAACAAAAAAATCCAATACTACAAGCAAGTTCACTTTTCTTGCAGTGGTGTAACAGCAAATAGATGTGGATCACAGTACGGTTGTTCGCAAACATCTTTCTAGTTTTTACCAACAGGAGTGAGTTATTTTTCTCTTTTGCAAAAGGAACAGAGACTGTGACACAGCTGCCTTTCATGTCAGCACTTTTGTGATACATGAAGTTTTCAGATCAGGAGAAACTTTATGTTGAAAAACTGATGGATTATAAAAAAAGGTATTTTAAGTCTTAAGAGCAGCTTAGTGCACAACCTGTTAAACAGAAAGGCACCCACATTATGTGACTATTTGCTGCTTTTCTCTGTTTTATAATCATTGCAAATTAAATGAATTTTGAGCCGTTGGCCAAAGAGAACAAGTAATTTTTTAGACATCAGTTTGGGCTTCTGGGAAACTTGGGTATATATAGTTTAGACAATCTATGTTTAAAATGCTCCCAATATCTTTTTAAAACAAAATAATTAAAAAGATACGTACTAAGAAGGACACTTGTGTCTTGTTTTTTTCTGCAATTTGTCTAAAGGCAGAAATGCAATTGAACATAAATGAAAAATGAAGTTTTCACTCTTTCCTTGGATCCGTACTGTCTTGCAAAATATATTTCATACAACCAAGGAGCATGTGGCTACAAGCAGCTGCTATTATGTTCTTCATTTCTTCTATTAGGACGCTGGAAGTTGACCAGCCCCCCTGAGGATGGTCTGCGTTTCTGTCTTGTTCTTGTTTTCTCTGACACTTGAACACCCACAGTGAGGGGCAGCTGCTACCAGTGAGTGCTCTATTGACTGAATGCAGGAACATCGAATCCTCTCAGGCAAGACTGCTCACCTCCCCAGCGCTAAAAAAAAAAGGGAAGATCAATCTTTGCCGGGCAATGTGCCACCCCAAGTCTAACACCTCCAGGGAAGCTGGAGGGGAAGGAGATCATCGCAGCACTCTGCAGCCAGGAGACGGTCACTCAATACAGGGGATAAGGGGTGAGGAGAAATTGGGTCTTGCTGACTGGAAAGACCCCAAAGACTAATCCCTCACCACAAGCCCCCATGAGGGCCAGCGAGGCTGATCTGATATGGGTAATGAAAGTATACTGGTACTAGTAGAAGGTTCTCTGACAGGGCAGAGTGGAGGAGAGGACACAGATGATGGAGAAACATGTCTGAGGAACTCAATTTAACTTTCAAGATCTGGCAGGCTAAAGCGGGCTGTCTCGGGAACTTTCAGTGTCCCAAAGTGAGCAGTCCAGCTCGCTGACTAGACAGACGGCCCAAACACTGTCGTGTTGTTTTTCTACATCACCATAATCAATCACCTTTTGTACCCAATAAGACTTCAGAGTTTTCAGAAGTTTTTTTCAGAAGTTTTCCCTTGTGAAATGTGAGACTACAATAGCACAACAGAAAACCAGGATTTTAAGTGTACAGTGCCGGATCATGTTATCCTCTTTATATACTTTTTAACATGTCAGTCTCTGCAGTATGTTAATATTAGCCTTTAACATCAAACTTTAGCATGGTAGCATGGAAAATGCTAATGTCAATGTTGCCAAACTATAGTTGGCATGTTCTTAAAAATAGTAAACTTGTCCCCCAAGGGTAGTTTGAAAAAAAAAAAAAAAAGGGTTAAAGAAAAAAGAATTCATTCTCAAATAAAAATCCTGAACTAAAAATGCATGTAATGATACAAAGAAAAGAAAAAAAAGTAAACTAGCTATTTCTCTTACATTGACATAGTGCAGAGTTCAACGTGCCCAGCTGAGGGGAAAACAATCAGCTCCACAATATGCAACCAAGGTCTGAAACGCTAACAAAATGCCTGTAGCTAGCTAAAAATATAAGATTTAATCATGCCAAAGGATTATGTTAGTATAGTATGTCTCCCAGAAAGGACAAGTTAGCTAGAATAGGATAGAATAGAATGCCTTTATTGTCACTATACGCGTGTACTATGACAATAAAAGCCGACTCCAAAAAGCAGTACAACAGTATATTTACTATTGCACTGCTTTTTGGAGTCAGCTTTTATACATTTAGCATGTTACAATGCATTTCATGTCATTAGTTTCAGAGGTTTATTGTGCAGAAAGCTACAACTTGTGATCCATTTCTTTTTTGCACTGACGGGAGAGCTGTGCCTCAATTTTGTTGTGTTAACATATTTTTTTATACTACTGTCCAATGACAATAAAGACTTTATTCTCTATTCTCCATTAGCTGCTCAATGAAAAGTCAATACATTTGGATTTCTCGAGAGTTTGACTCAATACCGACTTTGTCATTATGCCAGCTACACGGCTTGCATGGCTAAAACCAACAATTAAGCAACATCATCCGTGTATCAGCTTTGTATACTCCATAGACCAGATTTGACAATATACTATGAAAGATGTTTATTGCAACTACAGCGTCTTATTTCAAGGGTGCAATCAAAACTACACCTTAGACATTTTTGTTTGGAAAACTGAACGTTTTCAAAGTTAAGTATTTTAACTTTTGCATCAATGCAGAAGCAGAATTCACATTTCAGCTATGATGTGAACATGAGAGTGTGCCCTCACCTGATGCGAGTGAAAGCGTAGAGGAGGTACGCCGCCGTGTTGCCCCGGTCATCCAGCATTTTGTCAAATGAGAAGACGTAGTCGTTGATGCGGTTGTGGGAGAGGTCGGCGTATTTAATGCAGCCGAAAGCGACGGACCTCTGGGCTTTGGTCAGCTCCTCTGGGGTCAGGACCTGCAGAAAGACAATTTCAGCACAATGAAGTTTCATTTAATAAAACAGACATATTGAAGACAATAATCCCCTCAATAATCCTTAAGGCATTTAATATTCTGATAACTCTCTAGCTTTTATCATCTTGTAATTACTGCGGGCTCTACGTCACCGTTTGCTTCCAACAGTAAAACCAGTGAGTTGAATTTAATCCAAATGATGAATCTAATTTAGCAACCTCAGGCAAAGATTAAATTGACTTATTAAGTCATCGCCTTTCCTCGAATCGGTGTGTGACGTGTCTGATACCACAGGGAGTGAACGGAGCGAGGAGGGGGTTGTGCAGAAAGTTTTATGATCGTGATTCAGCTGGGGAGCAAAAACTTCTTGTCAAGCGGAGCATAAAAGAAAAGAGATGGCACGATAGGACAGCACAACACAGAATGACAAAACCTGAACACAACATGACAAGAAGTAAAGGGACGGGTCATAACATGACATTATGTGAAAGAATTGGAATAAACAGGACAGAAAAAGGCACAACAGTAAAATGCATACTGACGTGAAAGAACATGACAATAAGATAACATGACAGGGAATAGAGAACAAGACATGAAATGACAGAAAGGAACATAATGTGACACAAATCATTTTTGAATCAGCAATTTATAAATTGTTACAAACAGGAGGAAAGCGTGCATTCGTTACGGATGATTTTTTGCGTCTGATTAATTCACATTCATTGCTCTAGTAAGTATTTGCAACAGAAGGTCAATGTGGGACTGAGTCAAAATAAACTATAGTGTGTGTGTGTGTGTGTGTGTGTGTGTGTGTTCATGGTAATTAAGGAACATGTCACAGTGCAACAGTGCTGCTCACTGAGGAAGATATATACTTATACTTATATCATTTTAATATAATTTTGTTGGATTTGTTGACAGGAAGGTTACATTCTAATTTCACCAACTTTATTCCTTAACTCACTTATCAGGCCAAAATGCCAATCACTCTCTTGGTTTCAGCCTCTCAAATTTCAAGTTTTACTGCTTGTCCTCAGTTTAATGTCATTGCCAATGGAACAATTTGGGTTTAGGACTGTCATTTTTAACCATTACATGTCATTTTATAGTGCAGACTAGAGGAAAGAGTTTAATTAAACTGTTTCACTTAAAAAGAAAATAAGAATATTGCTCTATACCGTCGATACTGACAAGATATGCAAGATTCAAGTTAAAATTATCTATTCAGACAACATGACATGTAAAGTCAGGACAGTTTTTTGACAGGGAAGAAAAAGAAAACTTGTGAAACTCATCGATCACTCACATCAGTCAAATCCAAAATATTGAGAACTCGTCTTGCTTTTCAGTTCACTGTTGATAAAGCAGGAGAGCCATGCATCTTCAAATGAGTAAAAACTTGCAATTTGTGCAACATATTCAACTTATTTTTTATGTGTTTTCAACTAAAACTAAGGAAAAACATACACGTAAATGGGCATGCAATTCATGTTCTTAATAGCATTTCCATAAAGGTCAACTAAGGTTCTTTTCGTTAGCACAAGTTTAGCAACCACTCTGGTAATAGCTACTGAAAATAACTTGGTGAGGCCTTGAGATTATTTTTTTTTGTCCCACCAACCATCCAAAAACCCTAAAATATTCAATCATCATCCTGATTTGAAGGTTTTCCTCAAGGTTGAATCAGAGTGTAGGTTTTGCTTGCGGCAAGATCATAACAGGGCAAATCATCACAGACAAGGATACAAGGATAGGGCCGAAGAGGTCAGGGAACAGCAAAACACAACAGGGAAGGGAATAGCAGGACAAGACAGGAAGAGACGGAAAATAACAGGATACGAAAGTATATTAAAAAAACATCACAAAAGAAAATAGGACAGGAGTGAATAATAGAAGACAGGAGAACAGAATTGAGTATAATAAAACACAACTGGAGAAAACAAATGTGAGGTTCACGGAGGCCAGGGTTGGGGTTTGTTTTAATGAGGCAGGGTTAGCAGATGGAGGACTTGGGCACCGACCCAGACAGACAGCAGAGCACTAGGCCAGAAGGGCCTGCAGGGAGACTGTGTTGGCACCGGTTTCCCACAACCTTCTCAGCATTAAAATCATTGCAGTTCAACTGGAAGTCACTGACTGTGTACACTGCACCATGTACTCCAGATAATACTTAACCAGGTCAGGTTTTGTTGTTTTTCCCCCCTCGTTTTTTTTTTTTTATCCCTCTGCAAGTTTAATTTCAGACGCACACACACACACACACACACACACACACACACACACACACACACACACACACACACACACACACACACACACACACACACACACACACACACACACACACACACACACACACACACACACACACACACACACACACACACACACACACACACACACAGAGAAAAGTAAGGGTTTGCTGTGTGAAGTAAAAGAAAACAACAGCTAACGATAGCCTAGGGATCAAGGAAAAGGCTTGTGAACAGATGTTTTCTGGGTTGAATCTATAGAGTAGATGGACCAATCTAAGGGCAGAAGGTGAAAAAAGGAACACACCCTAAATAATCAACACACTTCTTTTAACAAGGTCCAGTTGAGCTGAGAGGAGGCCAGCGACAAAGAGTTTGTGTTGTAGCAGGGGGGTCCCAGCAGCTGAGTTTGGGTAATTTTTGAGTCAAGGCGCTGCTGGGAAGTGATTGTGGTGAAATCTCAAACTCAAGTAAAGGTTTGTGATGATTTCATGAGCTAAGTGTCAGAGAAAACAAACAACATCAGGCTCAAAGGAATTTCAGTGGTAACACCTTGGCAGCAAAACTTTCAATTGAAGGAAGTAGAAAATAACAGTGAGGCTTTGGGGATGGCAATGTCATTTTGCTTCTTAGTCCACTGCTTTACACCAGACTGAAGTCATGACAAAAACTGGATAGATTGCTGTAAACTGTGGTACTGATGTTCCCCCAGGAGGAATCCCCTGTCTCTTCATCTCTGGTCAACATCAGGTTAAAATTTTAGTTTGTTCAGTACTTTTGGTTATGATGAAATTGCTGCAAAAAGAATGACTTTCCCATCAGCCTCAGCCGTGTGTTTATTGTCAACTATCAAATGTTAGCATGCTAACATGCTAAACTACAATGGTTGTGAAAAGAGGCTAAACCATGTGGCTCTTCAGGCCATCTGCAGTGGCTCTGTGGCTGTGACAAAAAACTATAAGAAATGAAACTAGAAAATTTCCTCTGGGCAAATTCTGAAAGGGCCACGGGGGCTACTGCCGGTGTGTGTACACTATGATGAGATTCTTCAGAGACTTCAAACTATGTCCTTTAACCTCAATGTGTGTGTGTGTGAAACGTGTATCTGGAGGAGTGAGTGTGTGTAGCGAAAATCGCATAAAGTTACCTGTGTGTGCGTGTGTAATTAAAATAACATAAAGTTACCTCTGTGTGTGTGTGTGTGTGTGTGTGTGTGTGAAACGTGTATCTGGAGGAGTGAGTGTGTGTAGCGAAAATCGCATAAAGTTACCGTTGTGTGCGTGTGTAATTAAAATAACATAAAGTTACCTCTGTGTGTGTGTGTGTGTGTGTGTGTGTGTGTGTGAAACGTGTATCTGGAGGAGTGAGTGTGTGTAGCGAAAATCGGATAAAGTTACCTGTACCCGCACGTTTGAAGCATATGTATGCATGTGTGAGGAGTGTGTGCGCTTACGCGCATGTGTGTGTGTATCTGTAACTGTAATCACATCAAAGATCAAAGGCAATCAGATCAAAGCAATCAACAGAATAAACTGACACCTGTTCCCGCACAGTGACAGCAGAGGTGGACAGACTGGAATTTCTGGCCTCGAACAGAAAGCATTTTTGGCAAAACCATAATACCTATCATTGATCCGACTTCACTTTAAGCGTCCTGAGTTCTTCCTGAACGTCTACATATGTTTTAAGAAAAAAATTTAAGAAAGCTTTGTTAGAGCGATCTAAAAAAACTGTTACATCTCCCTTTTTCAGAAATCTTCCTGAGTTTTTGATATGGGAGCCAATGAGGCTGTTGGTGCGTGTTGGTGGATCATCTGTGCGTCCTACGCCCAAACTATAACTCTGACAGCTTTACCAGAGGATTGTGAGTGAGAAGACTAATTTTCCTACGTTTCTATGTATAAATTATTTCTGTAGAGTGGAATTTGCGGCCTGGAGCGCAGTTTTCAAATTTATTTTTAGAATTTTTTTTCTCTCCCTCTACACTCTGGCGATGATGTCACACACTGTGACACGAACATTCCGTGCAATACATACCCATTATAATCTCAGAATTTCTCCAAAAATGATCATGGTCATTGAACAGGGATTGATAAAAAACTATATGACCTATTGAAACGTGGATTAATACACCAATACACAAGACTTGTGTCTACTGTTTAAAGTTTAAATGGAGTCTCGAGGTGAAATTATGCCAGAGAAGTAGACGTTTAAAAATCTCCAATTATTGTTCTTTTTCACTCATTTTTTTTTCGTCCATCCCATTCATTTCAATACAAAATGTTGGGCAGTTTCATATTCATATTCTGTAGAGAAAAGTAATAGCACACCGATCCCGATCAAACCGCACGTTTTGATATATAATTTGTCCTGCAACTCTTCAAGTTGTAGGACTAGTAGCTGGACGAAATTGCGTCCGGAAGAGGAAGAAGAAGAAATCCACAGTATAACAGTAGTGCTCGGGGCTTCGCCCGGAGCACTGGTCCCTACAGCTACAGCTATTGCTGTAGGGACCAGTGCTCGGTGCGATTGCCCCGTGGCCCGAATGATTTCTTTACATTTAAATTCTAATTAAGTTTTCATTTCAAAGCAATTTGTATTCTTCAGTTGTAAAAATGTGTAGCTTATATAGGGCATTAAAATTAGATTTCAATTTTACTTTATTTCAGAGAAATTATTGTATAAAGATTGCAGTAACTACAAAATCCAACTTAAAACCAAAGCAGACCGCAGTAGATTCATTTATACCGTTTAAGTTTATTTGATAGGAATATTATTATATAGTAAAAAAGTGAGATAAAATTATATTAAAACTAAAATATAACATTACTTTATAGTACTATGTCTAAAACACACAAATCTTTGAATAGAGTTGTTAAACATTTTAAAATATACTTCACTACATACATTATTCAGTTTTACTCATTGCGTAGTTACTGCAGTTAGGCTTTGTAGGGCAGTATAGTCTGATGACAATTAATTATTACTTGTCACTAGCTTTTTTAATTTATTTATCTGCATTTGTATGCAGAAAAAAAAACAGCCGCAGGCGTCATATCTCAACACCAACTCCATTCTACCATTTCACGTCAGACTGAAAATACTGACGCACTGACACAGAAGAGGAAGTCATGGATCTGTTATCCGGCTATCCGCTGGTTACAGAGGAACCGCATGGGCTTTCTATATTTCTGCAGAAATGTTGGCCATTGCCCACAGGGGCTAAATTGCCATCAGACTGATAGCTGATGGGTTCTGAGATTGAGCAGATGTGAGCTGAAATGTTTTTTTTTTCCAGATAGTTGTGGACCCTCTTAGTTTTCTGTTGAACTAAAACACACAATTTAAAGGAGAGACTGACGTGTTTTCCGCAGTCAAAAAATGCCAGAAAAAGCATCAGTGTGGCTGCACACATGACAAGGTCCAAGCTTACACAAGTTATAAGAAGAAAAGAGGAGCATGATGAAAAGATGAAGAGGAGGAAGAGAAGAATAACCGCAAGTGTGATCAAGAGAGACCACACGCAGTTGGGCCGCCCTACAAAGCTCAGAAGAAAAAAATCTGGTGGCATTGTTTCATATATTTCAGACGTGGTTGCTCTGGATATGATCAATAAGATCCACAGTTTGGCTCGGTTGGTGGAGGATGAGTGTGAGAAGAATTAATGGCTATACTGTAGAGTCAGACAGTCATTACCGTGAAATAAGCCTCGTCATTCAGGGTGAATCAAAAGCCGGGCGGAAATAATGAGCTGCTCACAGGACGACATCCCTCTTACTAAATGGCTGCTTATCAAAGATTATATGTTTGACACAAAATGTATATAAAATGATGCTAATGCAAGGTAAAATCATGTGAAATATTGCAACAGTAACCATTTATTCTGAGGTAAAACTAGAGAAATAAAGCAGACTTCCTATAGAGTTAGATATTCTTTAGAACAACAACAACTCCTGGAGGCGTGTTTGTCATGTTTGTTGTTTTGTCCTCTAACTTTTTATTTTCCTGTCAAAAGGCCTCAGATATGTTAATTTCCCCCCAATTTAAATATTTTCAGTGTCAATATGACAAAATAAGATAATTCTTATTTGCTCTTCATTCACGGCCATTACACTGACTCTGTTTCTTTCTCGTATAATTCCTACATGGATGGACTGCTCACAACAAGGTTTGGAGCAACCAGGTCATCATTTCTGAAAGAAGACGGTAGCCATGCTTCCATTAAATTCTAAACAAATTTTGAAGCAGAATTTTGAAATGTCGCTTTAAAGAAAATGCTAATTAGGGCTAATCAGTTTAGAGCAAATAAACAAAACAAACAAAACTGCATTAACATACTTTGGTCAGAAGATGGCAGTGTAATTAACTGCTGTAGGCTATTCCGTCAGTAAACAGTAGAAGAAGAAGACATAGTTAAGAGACAGTAAGAGATTCAGGAATAGGATTTAACTGGGCAAGTTATGATTGTTATTTCATGTCAGAGCGGAAACAGCTGATCAGTCATGAGTTAAATGTTCGCTACGTCAGAACTTATTTGGAAAAATAAAGAAAACCCTCAAGCAAGTTAAAAATGTATGGATATTTTTGAAAGTTTTATAAAATTTTGGTGTTTCCATCAAGCTTTTCTAATGCCAGTCTTCAAAATGTGCGTAGAAATTAGTTGATGGAAACATGACTATTGTTGAGGTTTTTCAAATATATTTTTGGCACTTTGAGCACCACAAGCCAAGTGCCAAGTAGTTCCATTATATTGGAGAGAAGGCTGAGATTTAATAAAAACTGTGAAACTCACAATAAAACAATCTATATTGTTAACAAGTAGAAAGTACAAGTAAGAGGAAAAATATGTATTTTTAATTTGGGGTTAAACTGTCCTTTTAACAAATGGTTCAGTTACTTGTATTTTCCAGAGTTTACAGCTGAATCCTTTCCAAAAAAAATATAGTTTGCTCAATTGCTCAACAGTGTTCTCAGAAGGGGAAAGCTGTGCAAAAAGCTTGTACAGTGACTTTGATTTATAATTAGTTTGTCTGACAAATAATCCCAAGGTCAAGAATAAGCTTTCATCCTCACTGCTCATATATCACCAATGTGGATTATCCAGAGTAACAAGAACACGATTTCTGGAAAGAGGTGTTGATTTTATGATTCTGTGAGCACCACAAGTTCACCTACATTGCACTGGGGTGAGGTAGAAATGTCAGATACGAGCGTCTTTAAAAACCGGGACAAATAAAACGAAAGTTGTCTGCATGGCTAGACGCCACTGGAGGTTAAGAGAAAATTAAGTGTAATGTCTTTGCCCTTTATTAATGTCACCTTCCTCTTTCAGTTTATGACACAGCAAATGTGTCCTACAGCAGAGAGAAACTTTTTTTTACGATGTTAAAAAATAAAAGCTCATGTGTAGGGAATGGGTTTCATATCCTTGCAAAACGCTGCCCAGAAATGCTGCCAAACAACCCCCTCTCTCCTTGTAAATCAGCAGTGAGAGATGAGACACATTCTGACATAATGATGAAGAAAGAAGTAAGAGAGAGATCTCCATCAGCAGGCCAAAATGATGATGTTCTCACCTTGTCTCTCTCCTTCTCCTTCAGTTTGTCCATAGACCTCTTCAGTCCCTCCTCCAGCAGGTCTATCAGCCTCACCGTGTCTCCAGACCGGGTTTTAAACTTCTTCCTGAGCAGGAAAGACAAAATGTAAAAAGTTCAGTGAGCGCTTGTGTTAACGTGTCAACATCCCCACACTGAACATTCCTTGTTCGCCAACACTTTTGACAAGAAATCAGATTTCTTCTGCATGCCGAAACCTCAGGGCGACACATTTTGTACAATCGACCAAATCAGATGAGCATTACATGCACAACATGAGCCAAAAATGTAATAAACACCCTTTTTTCTGTGTTTACTTGCAGCTATAACGGCTCCCCTCCATGGCTGCTTTAAGCCCTTATTGTCTGGATGAGCGATTATGAAAACAGCATGATAAATTTATAATGGCGTTTGGAGTAGCGCAGACATTGTGGGGCCAATTTACGCCCCCTCAGGTTACTGTGGGGCGTTTAGCAGCACTTAGTTATGGCCTCTGCGAAGCGTAACATCAACCTCCTGCCTGGGCTTGGCTCTTCTCCTCTGGACGATTGATTAGGAAAAAACAACAGCGTGACAGATAGTGTTCAAATTATAGAGCCTGCTCACCTATCAGCCACACAGTAATCACTGCTTACGATAAAACGGAATAAATAATACACAGGGGGTGTACAGTATGCACACTGTAAGTACGAATGCTCGGGACAACTAAATTGTGATCGAAGAGAGACAAAGGATGAGGACGACAACAAGTAGGAGAACGGAATTGAAAATGGAAAGAGAAGAAGATGGAGAAGAAGCTGAGGGTGAAAATAAAGGTGAGCAAGAAGAGGATGGTGGAGGAAGGGGAATATGAGAAGTGAAAGTGGAGAGGGGAGTGACAAGAAGACAGAAAGGAGAAGAAGTAGAGAAGAAGATGAGGGAAACAGTTAAGGAGAAGATGATGATGCAGACTGAACCGAGGCCGAGGCAGCACGTGAAATTTTATTGCATTTCACTGTGCTCTAAACATGCGCAGCAGTTTTTAAAAGACGCTCCTGGTTCAAACAAGTATAACATTTTACTCCTTATGTTTATTGCTGGGATTTGATTTCAATGTTGTAAATAGTGTTGTTTGTTTAGTAATAATTCAATAATCATGTCAGCACATTACACCTTACACCTTAAATTATTAAAATGTATTGTCACCTGTCACCTGCTTACGTGTGCAATAATAGTATTTTTTATATCTATACATTTTCTTAAGACTGTATATTTTTCTATTTCTCTACTATCCATCCATCCGACATATCTTTCTATCTATGTACACATATTTCTACTTCTTTCTATTCTTGTTGGAGTAACTGGAGTGAAACTGAATTTCCCTCGTGGATCAATAAAATATGATTCAGCTTCTGATTCTGAATTCAATCATATGGCTCTGCAAATTCTGTCTGACACACCCGTATTAAATTCATATTCTTATTTTTTTGCCTCAAATCTGAGTTTTTATGTCTTAAGTCTAACTTCCCGTTTTCAAACCTCAAATTCTGACCCTGACACGATCCATCTTTCAACAGCAGTTTTTTTTTTTTTTTTTTTTTGGGGGGGGGGGGGGGTCCTTCTCCCCTTCCTTGTTGCCTCTAACTGGCTCTCTTTAGCAGCCATTGAGCCAATTGAGCATGCTGAATCTGTGGTGGAAGAATTCAGTCTGTTCAGCCTTGTAAAACAGTGATTTCAACCAACTTGTCTTAATTTTTTATCTCTGCCAGCGCAGAACGCTGCAAAATGCCAATAAATGGGACTGAACATGATGAAACTGTATCATCTGCTAAACTGTAGTTTGGCTAATGTAGAGTGTTTGTACTTCTGTAATGTTCTTTTGAACAAATTCAGACTGACTGACACATCATTTTCTTCCAAACCGTCTAAGAATAGCACCACAGGTGTTATTTGGTCGCATTCTTCAAGGTTTTTGAAATATGAATCAGTCGCCAGTCTTTGCATGCTCTAGCTTTTTGAAGTGGGTTCGGTGTGTCAATGTTTATTTTGTGTTCAGGCTAAAAGCATCTCTCAGACTCGATCTCATGTGGTTGTTGTCCAACTTTTAATTACTGTTGTCCACCTACTGCACAACTTTTCAGTTTCCTCCTGCACCTCACATGCTGAGTAATAACAGCCTTGTGTTTGAACTACCAGTTCAAACACCGACTGAACTGTTTGTGGAGCAGCCGCTGTATATTTTTCCTTTTTTATTTGTCAATGCAGTCGTGTAGTAAAATTCAGTTTTTATGTATGATAATAAATGCAATAAAAACATGAAGCAGTGGTGATAAAGATACAGAGAAGGACATCCAGATGATTATAGTGTGGTGGAGCCGCCTCGGTCGGTGGAGATGCTCGTCTTTGTTGCTCTGATGACGGTGATTTGGATTCCTTTTAAACTGTTATTAGTCTGTATGCAGCTACAGCACTCAATCCTTAAAGACTGTTAGTGTTGACACTAACAATCTTTGACAGAGTCAGGAGTTTTACTGCCACAGCATATTTAACCCTTTACATCCACCAGCTCCAACTGACCGACTTGAGGATTGATGTAAAAGCATTTGTCCTTTATATTGCATAATGATGATAAAGAAGCTTATGATTTGGGGCGGGGCTACCTTATGATTGACTAGTTGCTAACACCACGAGCAGGATAGAAGCATAGCAAAACAATGTGTGCTTTTAAATAGCAATGAACTTGTTTGTCATTGTCCATGATTTATTCTGTTTCCGTCTTAGAATTTTGACCCTTATTTATATACAGTCTTTAGGCGCGTTTTCATTAGGTACTTTTTCCCTCTAGTGAGCCGTTATGGGTGTGGCTTGGGAGAGAGTACCTGCCTCGGCAGGTACTTTTCTGAGCCGCTACTAACTAGTCAACGGCGAATGGATACGGTTGAGGCGGCAATCCGCACATGCATGATTCATTTGCAGACTGGACGGTGATGGGTTAACACCTCCTGCTCTGACTGCAGGTGGGAGAGACTGCTGCGGGAGGACTAGGCCGCTTGTGAGTGCTTTAGGTCAGTGCCCACTGCTCGTTAAGAAGAGTCGGAACGAGTCTCCAATAACACCAGATTTGTTGCTCGTCGTATTTTTGAAAAAGAGTCTGAATAGTCGCTAAATATAGCGAAAAAGTTGTTAGCTGGTAACAGCGCTTGCAGCATTGGTCTGTCGACACATTAACTCTGTTGGTTAGCCACTACAAAAGTACCTGTATGGGAACAGAGGCCGAGGGGAACTAACTAGTGGGCAGAGCCAAAACACACACTGGGAAATACATTTATTCACTCCCTTGCAGAGAGGTTGATATGAAGATCCATACTGCTCTAGTATTCCTTTGATTAGTATGAAGTCAGTGCCAACAGAGTGAGTGTCTTGATCTTAAAAAGATATTTCAAAACCCCAGGCTCTGTGTGTTTTAAACTCACTTGTCTTCCCCCAGCACCACTCCAAAGCCTGCATGCTCCACCCGGGTCACCTGAGGGTTGTACCAGCCAATCATCTGAGCCGCAGCAAACACCACCTGGAAGTGTGTGGCCTGAAAGAGAAAATCAGTGGCATATAACATAAATGTCATCTTATACTTTCCAGATAAAGCAAAAGTTTAACGGGAATGTCATTAGTTCTGCTGGTATTTATACATTAAGTATTGGACAAAATAAAACCTGATGATGATGCTAGATGAAAAGCCAAATTGGATCAAATTCGTCCTGTGCTAGACAGGAATGTCTGGACAAAATTTTATGGTAATCCATCTTGTAGTTGTTCAGTAATTTCAATCAAAACCACAAATGACAGCCTCCTGATAGTACTAGAGGAAAAGTCAGTGGCTAACTAAAGTCCATAGAGTTCATCCTCCAGGCACCATTACAGTTGGTGCAAATCCACAACACAGGTGCTTCCCAATTTAGAGACACAGGACACAACCTTTATATCAGTCATCCTTTTATTTCTTTTAGCAAAAGAAACTGTCAGCTTGTTAATGTTTCTGACAGGTTGTTGTTGTTGTTATTGTGGCCTCCTGTGAACAAAAGCGGTAGTGTTTCCATGAGAACCACTGTCATAAAAGATCTTGATCTGGCTCATGTGTGAAACTTTTTTGGAAGCCAAAGAAAGAAAGAACTTTTCATAAATTAGAAAAAATAAAAATAAACACAGCTTTCTGCAGGATGCATGGAGATGAGGTAATTTATCCATTTTTGGTTATGTAACATCAATAGCTGTAATATAACGATAATGAAACAATGTTATAGCCACCAGCGTAACTTGATATATACCAATATCCTCCCTCCCCTTTTGATTGCTTCTGCTGTCTGTGACACGGACGATGACCTCTTTATTTTCTGACTTCAGTAAGAAGCACAAAATGATTATATTTAGAGAGATTCATTTAAGTGAATAATTCTAAGTAGCAGTCTGGATGTTGTTATCATTTACATCTCAAAAACAGAAAAAAGTATTTTTTTATTTTATCTACAAACGGTGTCTGCATGAAACCAGATGATGCTTCATCTATACTCTTACAAGATCAAAGCCAGCGTTGCTTGTTACTGTTGCGGTTTGTGCTCAAATAAAGTTTAGGATGCATTTTATTCCCCAAACACTTTACTCAAGTAAAAAAACAATTTATCTCTAATGCAATGCCAGTCGTGACGGGAAAGAAACAAATCTGACTTTAAAGTCGATTTTCTCCTCCTTCAGCCCTGAAGATCAAAAGTCTCCTGAAGTAATACAGAACAGCTAAACTTATAGTTCAGGACTAACAGGACAGCAATTGGTGTGAAACAAAAAGTCCCTCTGCTCCCTATTAGGTAGTTTGGATCGTAACTTTTGGCAGTTTTGTCCCTTTGTACTTCCAGGTTTCTGTGTTGGTTTTTTTTGATCCAGCTCCTTTATTTGGAAGCTCTTCTCTTTCTCTCTCTCCACCCACCTGTCCGCTGTCTGTGACATAGATGATCATGTCAGCCTTTTCATCAAAGAGACGATTGTGCAGTGCTGCGAGGTCCGACGTGTCGTAGGTGTACCCGCCGTCCGACTTGACGATGGTTAGGGGGATTTGCTGACCGGGGGCGAAGACGATCTTTCTACCCTCGTCAAGCTCCACCAAACCTGAAGAGAGAGGAAAGACAGAGAAATAAAACAACAATAAAGGAAAGATGGATACATAGGTAAAGAGGGTACACAAGAGAAGGAAGAGAGAGTGGATAGAAATGAAAAAAGGGAAAATGAAAGACAGAGAAAAATAATTTGGGTATCATTGGGGGGGAGAGATAATGAGTGCAATGGGGACATGCAGAAAAGAGGGTAAAGAAGGAAATTAGTCAACCCAGAAAAGAAATGAAAAAAAAAACAAGGCATGTTGTAATCTGGAAGAACACATTTATAAGACAATATTGCCCCCTGGTGGTCACATCAGGGAACTCAGGATTTTGTACATGGTATTACTGCTGTAACAATGCTTCTTTAATAACCCAGTTAGATAAAGATATGACTTAAACATGTACAGAAGCACCAGGGACTCAAACTGGAGGCCCATAAAAAAGCCCATTCTGGAGTGGGTCAAAAATGAATAATCTGAAATAGAATAAAGGGTTTCTCTGACAATCTCCTGAGAAAAGTCCTCAGAGAGAAAACATCAGTGCTCATCTATCTCCCTGTGACCTCTGACCTGCTACACACTGACCTTTCTCCTCAAACTCTTTCACCACCCTTGTCATCATCTCCTGGTAGTACGACTCTCCTCTCTCGATAATCTTGATGTCCAGGCAGTCGTAAACCCTTTGGAACTCTGAAACACACACAATCGCCATTGAAGTATTAGTTTTGTGGGCAATTAACAAAAAAGAAAAAGAAAAGAACAACCTAGAAAAACAACTTGAACACAAACTGAGAACATTTTTATTTAGGGTGTTGTTTTATTCACCAAATAACCCTTCAAAAACTACTACTACTACTACTACTACTACTACTGAAAATATAACAAAACATCCTAGTATGCATTAAACCAGGGGTGGGCAATTCATTTTCCCAAGGGACCACATGAGATTCTGCAATGGTTACGGAGGCTCTGACATATACTACAAAATTCGGCTCAATATTAATTTCATCGCTTTAAAAAATGCAGAAATGATATGGCTTTGAGCTGCTACTGGTAAGAATACATGTTAATGTGGAGTAAGTCAAATATAGCCGTAAAAAATGTAAAAACTTCAGACTCACAAATTACATTCAAACCACAAAAACAATATAGAGCATGTATGTTATGCAGTTAACCAGCATTTTTTTTAACTTCATGCAAAAAGCAATAACTGCTTTTCACATGGTAACGAGATAACTCTGTTTTTTGTTGAGCGCATTTCTGTGCAGCTGCGTTGCCTGCACATATGTAAATCGCCTTCAAAATAAAAGCACTGCAGTTGTAGTGATTTTTAATGTGGGCCGGACAGGGACAACCCACGGGCCACCTAATGCCCAGGTCTGCATTACACGGTGCTCTGTGGGTTATAGAGAGTACTGCTCCTTTAATACAATATTCCCATAAACAGATAGATTGATGTGCAGCGTACCTTTCCTGGAAACATCACAGATGAGGTTCCAGGCTTTAATGAAGTCGGGCTCTTTGCTCTGCAGTCTGACGACACACTGATACGCTCGCTTCTTAAAGTCCTCCTCGTCGTCAAAGCGCTTCTTAGACTCCTGATTGGGGGGGGGCGAGGTGGGCACAGACAAAAGAAAGAAATGAGGGACCGAAAAAAGAGTAGTGTGGATGATGTAAAAAGTAAATGAGGTGTGAAGAGAAATGAGGGAAGACAACAGGAGAAAGAACAGATAATGTTCTGTGTTGATGCATGCAGTATTCACACACAACATAAACAGTGTAGAATAAAAGTGCTATGCTGCAGGCACGTAATGCTCCATAGAATGTTTCATCTACTGACATTAAATTTTACTTTATAACTGACACTAACTGTCAAAAGTTTTTAACAAATAATTCTTAACATGTCAAACTTTTGGCTCTCTCTCGTAGCATTAAACCCAAACTGAGTGTGAAACAGTACTTAATGTTTAAATCCTTTGTAATGTGTTCAGATACTTTGCCATCATTTTCTATTGTCCCCTGAGGATTCAGACAGTGAGCAGCAGCAGACGACAGAGAGACAGAGACAGATGGAGTTTTAACTGACTTTATAGAAGGCCTGCAGGTCAGAAATGGGCGGGGAGGAAGTTAGGTAGTCTGGGAATTTATCCTGGAGGTGGGCAATCAGCATCCCAAACTGGGTCCCCCAGTCTCCCACATGGTTCAACCTGAGAGTGGCATAAGCAGTGTCAAAATAAAATACCAGAGACTTGTTTTACTTCTTACATCTAATGTACAAAAGTAGTTCTGACTGAAGAATAGAGAAGCCTGTCGGTCCACTTTGGTCCTGTGTAAGACATCCAAATACTGGACAGTTTGTTGTGATGCTTGGTGTGTGGGAAATCAGGGTCATAATCACCCGACTATTCTGTGAAACCACAATAAAGTCAAAAGTTCACCGTCAACATGTTGATATAAGAGTAATTTTCATGAAGACTGAACAGCTTTATGGAGATTCATGATCTCCGGTCTTAGTATGTTAGCATGATACATGTATACTATGGATAGAAGCTGCAAAAAAAAAAAAAAAAAAAGGATAGTTAAATTAATGCCATTATATTGTAGCAACAAATAAAAAAAACAATAATGTAAGCATTAATTTACAAAATGTGAATTAAATTGAAAATTCATTTTTTCATTTTATATATATATACACGTTTATTAAAAAAAAGTATTTTTTCAATTTTAAATGTATTCATTTAATCTGTTTTAACTGTACTTTCTTAATCTATTTAGCTATATTTATCATTTATAATAATGTTTGTAACATTTTGGTACAATAATGGCATTTATTTATCCAATCTTTTCTTTTTTCTTTTTGGCAGCTAACATCTTCCATATACGCAAATTGTTTATATTTGTATCCCAGTATGCAATGTCCTAAAATGGCCATACAGAAAATGTTTTGCACAAAAGAAAAGATGTGTGTCTATTTTTCATCCATGCAACAATTGAGTTTTCTGGTGTGTACTGAACACAACACACTCACAGTGATATTAATGTGTCTGTACACTTTTAGTCCTGTTCTTTCTCACTCAAGAGAGAAAGCACATTTGTAATATGAGTGAGTGCAGAACAGTGTGGTCAGCCTTGCTGAGAATAATGCGATCATGTTTAAGCTACAGCAGGTTTTCTAACTGACCTGAGAACGTCGTAGCCCAGAAACTCAAACAGCCGACACATGCTTTCCCCGATGATGGTGGAGCGCAGGTGGCCCACATGCATCTCTTTGGCGATGTTAGGAGAGGAGAAATCCACCACCACCTGAGCAACACACAAAATAAATAACAACCATTATAAAACCGTGAGACAAAAAACCTAACCAGACTTGATTTAGTATTAACATTTTTGATTTCCACACTGAAATTTGTGATTATCAGTCAGTCATCAGTTTCAAACAAAACGGATGATGAAATTAAACTAGGCTTAAACTACATTTAAAATTAAACTCAGAAGATTACATCTCACATCTGTTCACCCTTAAGTTCTACCTTTTCCCCGACTGTGTGTATACAAATAAAATGCCTTGCTTTTATTGTTATTGCTATCATTATAGTCATTTTTTAATGCTGTGACTTTAGATCAAATGACACCATATGAGTCTCTAATGTTCTGACCCAGCAGACATGGGGCAGTGAAAATACAGCTGCATCTCAATAAATTAGAATATGATGGAAAAGTCCATTTCCAGTAGTTCAAGTCAAATAGCCACAACCAAGTATTGAGTGCGTATAGATGAACATACCTTTCAGAGTCCAAAATTTCCATGATAAACATACTTAAAATTGGTCTTTTGTAATATTAAAAAAAATTGAGACACTGAATTTTAGGCCTTCATTAAATGTAAGCCATACTCATTATGATTAGAAGAAATTTAATAAATTAAGACATGAATGGTTTATTCTGTGTGTAATGGATCTATATAATGTGATTTTTCACTTTTTGAATTGAATTCCTGACATAAATAAACTTTCTATGATATTCTAATATATTGAGATGCACCTATAAGTGTGTTTTCACCTACACGCATGGAAATACAAATCATTTATACAAATAAAATGCACACACAAAAACTATTTTTATGCTTGACTAGAAAAGTTCATGCATCAACAAGGAAAAACGCCAAAAAATGCAAGAGAAACAGACTTAGTGAATTAATCAGGAAGTATGTGGCTTAAACACTGAGGAGACCAAAAAAAAAGAGAGACTGAAATGAATTTGCGAAACAAACAGAATTGTATTTAATCCTTTGAAATATGTTGAGTTCTGGCTGCAGCAAGGTCATCATCTGGCTGTTCTGTTCTTTTGGAGAATTAGTTCCACAAGTAAACCAACGGTGAAAAAAAACAATATTTCTAATCCTTCTGAACGTTTTAGTAAACGAGTGTGAGGCTTTATTCTCCACGTTTCACTCCACCTTCTCTGCAGTAGGTATCCAACATGTAGAAAATCACATCTAACATTCAGGAGTGTGACGTACCTTCTTCTTGGAGGCCAGCGGTGGAGGCTGCACGCCGTTGACCAGCAGGTTGCTCAACAGTTTAGACACAAACATCTTCTTGAGATGGATGTTGATGAAACCTGAAGACACGAAACACGTCAGAGGAGTTAATGAGACTGGACCAGAGAATACAGATGACTATCTGAAGAGCTTTACGTGCTTAGTATACCTGGAAGCTTTCAATATTTTTTTATGCACAATGTTTTCAAAAAAGTTAGATTTCAAATTCAGTCATTAACTGATTGATATTTCAATATTTTGCTTCTGAGAAACAAACTGTTAATCTATTTAAAATTAGATGGTAATGGTAATTATTGGCATTTTTAACTTTTGATATATTAATGAGAAAATCCAACAAAATTATGAATAGGTATTTTTTCGCATTATTTGCAAACTATTATAGACCTAAAATCTAGAATACAATCTATTTAGTTTATGGAAAATGACATGAGTGATTTGTGAATGAATTAATGTGTAAATTAATTTCAAGTTGTTCTATTTGTGTCTACACTGTCAGAATATTGCAATGGTTTCCTTGTTGCTCAATAACTAAAAATATTTTTGAAAAGCCAATATATGTAGGCAATAAGAAAAAAAAATGCACAAAGCAGAGGAGAAATCTAGTTTTCTTTCATTTAAATGACTCAAAGTGGGATGTTTTTTTACCTGGTCCTGCAATTTCAGTTTTCAGGATGAGTTCGTTTTCCGGAAGATTCTGGATGATCTTCTCTGCGATTTCCCTCGGGTTGATTTTCATTCCCTTTGACTTCAGCATCTGAAACACAATGAAGTCAAGACAATTTGATTCAAACAGTGTTAAATTAAGTGACAAAAAAGTACTTATTTTCAAACCTTTTATGGCCTCCTCAGCAGCCAAATTCACTGCAGCTCTCAAAGGAACTAAATAGTAATTGTGTGGTAAGTGTAATTTCTTAATTTGATGTACTGGAATTTTATGGGGAAACCTGCAGTGGTTGTGGTCAACAAAATATATTATTTCACTGTTACAATGAAAAGCATCAAAATATAAATCAAATCACTAAAAACCCTTTTTATTACTGAAAGAAGTGGCTTTGAAATAAAAAAAAAATGTTTTTAAACCCAACTTTAATTCTTAAAATGTACTCAAGAAACAGTAAAGCTAGGAATTTAAATAACTGAAAACATAAATAAACCCAGAATATAGAACTTTCATTTAAAGGGGAGTGAAAGAGTAATTTTCTATGATCCACAGACAGACTTGGCAGTCTAACCTGGGCCATGGCCATGGCACTGTTACACTGGTAGTCTCCAAACTTGGCCTGCTGGTTGGGCGCGACAGACAGCGGAGGGTTGTCCAGCTCGGGGCAGGCAGCCCGGATAGCCTCGCCGAAAATTTCCTGTAGACGCTCGTTGATGTTGGTCATGGATTTACCGCAGTGAGTCGCCCTCTCCTCCTGCAGGCTCTGCAGACACACAGCACATCAGCGTCACCAAAATCATTCAGATTCAGATTCTCCTTTATTGTCATTGAGTAACAAATACTAGGACAACTAAATTAGCCATCAACCCGTCCAAACGTATACTTTAAACACACATACAATGACGGAGGTGGACAGGACAGGGAGACAGAGATGAAAAGAAAAGAAATACAGCACAACGTGAGGAGAGGAAAGGAGGAAAAAACTAAAAATTAAATGTTGGATACGGGGGCGGGCAGGAGAAAGAGCTTTATATTTTCAGCTATATTTTGGCAAGACGGTGAATGATGGAACAAACATGCTGTCCAAATGGACAGCTGAGCAGTTAATTTATGCTGCAGGGCTGATGAGAAAAGTTGTTGTTTGTTTAACTACATTTTTTAATGACTTTGACTTGTGTTGACAGCTTCAATTTGCAAAACAATCATTGGTGCATTCGGAAATAAAATGGCCATTGCCAAATAATGCTATCAAACACAAACTAATTCTTATGTGGTAGTCATCCCTAAAAGAATATACAAATAGAAACAATGAAAGCTTTCATTTATAGAAGACGTTGAGTTATAAGCTAAAGTCTAACTTACACAACAATACATCCTACATTCACACAAGATAAAATGATCACTATATAGTTCAGATCACCTTTTCTGTTCTGCATCAATAATAACCTTTGTTTGAATTTCAAGACACTATGGTTGTAAATCACAACTTTCATCACAACACGATGCTATATGGATTATATTTGCTGATATCACAAAAAACGCTACAATATAATTTCCAGATGATATTTTATGCTCATTTAACACAATCAGTTGCACTTTTAAAAAACAACTGAAATATGATATGATGTCACTACGCACCTCCAGACATTTAAAGCAATTTATTCTTTTAAATAAAAAAAGAATACATATAAAGTGGGAATTTCAAGACATTCGCCAATACAGTTTAAGTGATGTTTTATTCAAATATGGATTAAAAAACTTTTTAAAAAATAAAACAGCCTATGTTGCTCATTCATTCAACAAAATTAATAAAAACTTATATTTCTTACACTAAATAATTGTTTGTTTAAAAAACTTTTGTGTCCATTAGTTACCCATCACTAACTTTTGAAGTCTTAACAGCTGCAGTTAATGGTTTGAACCTCTTTTCAGTAGTCAGCAGCAGCTGATGAAGTTGTGCACATCTTGGAGCAGAGAGCGCTCTACTCTGCTGTAGTCCTGCTGTGTCACTCACCCTCTTCAAGACATTGAGGCGGTACTTCAGTTTGGCGTTTTCGTCCCGCAGCTCGTCTAGACGTGGAGATGGATTCAGATTTTGTGGGTTTTTTAGACTCTCAATCTCTGCAGAGAGACTCCGGATGTCCCGCTCCTGTAAACCAAAGCAAAAGACACACACACTTGCATTTGTGATTTGTAAGATAACCCAGGCTTTGAGATGCTACAGTACTGTTGTCCTGTGATGTGATGCAAGAGTTCATACAGCAAAGAGTGAAACCTACTGCAAGCTGACTGCAGCTGAATCTTTGGAAAAATCTACTTTTGAAACATCTAAAACAATGTAATTAATTATAGGAACTGTATAATTCCAAATATTAGAGCATGATTATCATCCAAAATGTAAAAAAAAATTGGAGGATAGGTGTGACAAAATATTACATATTAACTTTTGTTGTCATGAATTTCTCTGAGGCGGGGCTCAGTGACTTTAAAACTCCTGCCTTAGATAAAGGTAATATCAGAGACTCAAAGTGAATCATTGCTTTTACAGCGGCAGTAATTGTACTGCACCAACAATCAGTGCTTATGTTGCTTAGTGACGGACAAGATTAGTCATTATTAACTGCACTTCTACCACTACTTGGTAAAACAGAAAGTGATACATGTATGTATTTTTAGTTTTGTTTCAATATACTTTCAATTTGACTTTCCACAGCGTATGTAAATCATAAACATTTAGCCTCGCATACAACACTGGATTGAAATGTATTAAACCACCACTGCATTCCCACCAGCAGGTACTCTGGTCATAAATTAAGCCATAAAGAGTTTTTTAGTACCTCGAGTCAGAATGAAACCCAGAGCTCCATTTATTGTCAGAACATGATGCAACACACATTCGAACTGCAAACTGACTACCTTGAAATCACTATTGTCTTAGATGTTGTTGGCTGTATTTTAATAAAGATATATATATATTTTATCAGCATATCAATTTTGCCCTTTGACAGATAGCACAGAAGCTGTGTTAAAGATTCAAGGCTCTCTCACCTTACATCTTCTATTACATATGAGCTGAAATAATAAGTCAAATAATAGTCGACAGAAAATTCAACTATTTTGATAATTGATAAATAATTTATTATCTTTTTCATACATGATAATTAACTGAATATATTATAATAGTTTTTAGATTGTCGGTCAGACAAATCTAGCAATTTAATTTTAATTATTTAAACTAATTAATTTGTATTTTAAAACTATTTTCAAACGTTGCCTACATAAACAATCAATTAATCGAAAAAAAAGTAGACAATTACAAAATGATGAAACGATTTGCCATATCAGAAAATTACACCACTGCAGGTTAGTAATATCCAAATGATGAAATTAGCCTTTTCCTAAAACATTAATCACCCAGGCTCTAGTCTAGCATAGATTTTACCTATCTCCAGCTGTAAACTGCACGTTTAATATTATGTAAAGGATAGCTTGATCTCCCTGTAAGATGTAGCTACCTTTCACTTTTACTGGACTAATAGCGTCCATGAGATATGCATGTGTGTAAGAATAAAGCATAGACTGGTATAACCTGTTCTACGTGGATTGGGACTCAGACAAGACTTCATTTAACTATGAGCTCCTTTTATAATTTCTAGATTCTCACATCCAAACGATCTCCAAGTAAAATCAGCACCAGTAACGAGACATTAAATAACGACAGGACGGTTTTAAAACTCTGGACAGCCACGTCCCGATACATCGCTGATGTAACTTTCTGTCACTACACAGTGATGTTGGTCGACAGCGAAAGGAATAACAGGAAAGCCAAACGTTATCATTACTGTTAAATAAAATGAGTGATGTTTGGTGTGAGGATCGTAAGCCGAATGTCAAAGCGATAACCAACCACTCGGTACACATCCTTTACTTTGTAATGTCATTTAGTTATAGGGCAAAACATTAAATTAACAGTTTCTTTAATGAAGTTTGGAGTTGCGATGACCGGTGTGTTGCTATTTGACTGTTACGCACACATTTAACCTGCTAGCTAACATCAGCTACATTACCCTGAAGCCTGTCGGTTACCTGTTGTTGCAGTCGGGCTGTGTACTCGGTTACAGGGTCCCCCATCTTTCTGAAGCACCGGAGAGAAACTCTTCTGTCGGATGGATGTGGAAACTCGTGGCTGATGAAACAAACCGGGAGGAGGAAGAAGTTCACAACTTCAAATGCACTTCCGGAAACATCGTCTTCTTCGTGTTTACTGGCGAATCGCTCACCATCGTATAGCGTATTGCAGCGACAGCGCCACCTGCTGCATCCCGTATGTAAAACACGGCTTTATGACTACAGTCCACTAGGCTACACTTCAAAAGTATTTATTGTACTTTTTAATGCACTAAATACATTTCACAGCTAAAGTTACTTTTTGGGAATACATTTCACATTAAAATACATGAAATGAGCGCTTCCAAAATACAACACATGGTTAAAATAAATACTCTGTTACCAGTAAAAGTCATGCATTTAAATTGTTACTTAAGTAAAAGTACAAAAGTAATGGCATCAAAATATACATTTGTATTTGAACTACTTGTCTACTACTCATGTTGAAATATTTTGTATTAATAATCTGAATATGGAAAGTAGCTAAAGTTATCAAATAAATGTTAATAAATAAATAAAAAAGCAAAATAGAAGAGAAGAACTTTTTTATTTGTTGTGAAACTACAAAACATATTGTTTGGTTTTTTTTGTGCTGGTGAAATATTTACAACTCTGGTTGATAGTACAGTGTCTGAGAATAAAATTCACAGCTTTTCGGGACTCTCACGATAAAAAGAAAAACAGGAAAAGCACACCCAAATCACAAAGTGCAATAAATACATGCTGTATGTTTTTTCATAGTCGCCTCCATACACATTACCAGGTTCATCGCCAGTCTTAATACAAACAGATTCATTAGGAAAAAACAAAAAACAATAATCAAATGAGGAAAAAAATGCACTTGAACTTCAAAAAATAAACAAGAATTATATCACAACCTAGATGATGAAAAAAATAATTATTTGTGACTAACAGCATTTGTTTTTTTCTCTGAATGATCGTGATTTCTCGTAACAAAAACCTACATTCCTTCATCCAGATGTTGTTATATATAAATGAGTCTTTTTTGATTTAGAGGTTAAACAACATTCGGTCGATCATGACAAAGTTCAATGGACGTTAAAATAAACAGTACTGTTCCTCAGACTACATAGAGTCCTATTCTTTAAATCTACTCGCTCTACAGTGGAGGAAAACAAAAAACAAAACGGTTTACATTAGGAAAATTAATGCAAACATTTCTCTACATTTCCAGCTTCTTACAGATCAGACAATGGCGACCAGGTTTGGACATTTCAGGGGGAAAAAAAGAAAGAAAAAAAGTTTACATGTTACTTTCCACAAAAGGCACACTCTCTCACATAACTCCAAAGGCTTTCATTAATTTCACAGTGTTCCTGCTACAGTAAAACCCTCAGCCCCGTCAGAGTTTACAGCTGCATTCACACTGCAGGAGGAAACCAGACGATTGTGTCATGTGACTTTAACAAGTCTCTTTTTCTTTTCTTGAACAAAAAAGAAACACAGCAATAGTGCCATTATCTTTTTGTTGCAACTTTCTGACTACAAATCTGATTTGTGGCAATTGGATCTCAGTCTGAACAGTCAGATTAAAATTCACACATCTTTTATGTTGCTCCAGTTTGTTGTGGCAATGGAGTGATTTAGTGGAGATTAAGTCAGGCCTTAAGGTGTATTTGCTGTGAAGAAAAGTAGAGTCAACAGTAGAATTTTAAAGGCCAATATAATAAAACTTTTTTTGCTACTTTGCACATTTGCATCTCCATCAGATTCAAGTTTCACACATTTATCTCACATGGATGTCCACACAAGCGTCAATTCAAACTGTTGCACGAGAGCAGAAGAGGAAATTAACAATGTCTGTACAGCTATTATTTGGATCAACGGTGACCTCAGTTTCTGTTTTGAGCATCAGGTGTTAAATCTTTGGTATTGATCTTTTGTACATCGTTTAGTTCAGAAATATGACTGTTCAGACTTATATCAGCCAGAATCAAACTTTAATTTCCTGCAGTGTGAACACAGCCTCAGTGCGAACATCCTCAAAGCATTTGATTCAGTTCCTGTCAAGCTGCACCTTTTCTTTAGTCTTTTCCTAGACAAAGGGCTAAGAGCTGTAGTGTTGTTTGATTATTATGCATTTGTGTGATACTTGTTATTCCTTTACACTTGTGCAAAATATTTCTACTTCTACCTGAATGTGTCTTGACTATCTTTCTTTTTTGTGCAGATTCAAAACATTTAAAGGATTTTAATTATCCGAAAACAAGGCTGATTTTCATTTTTTTAGGAATTTTCTGGGGATCACTGAAATATTGGAGGGTGACTTGGTGACGTGGGAAAAAGGGAACAGGAAGTAGAGACCAATAACAAGGAAAATAGTAACCTCTTTTGATCTTAAACATACACACACCGAAGGCAACACATGTTCAACACAGGCAAAAAATAAAATAAAAAAGGTTGTACGTCGACTCTCAACTGGATCTACAGTTCAAGCATCATATGAGCTGCTTTTTATCTACAAACAGTAAAACAGAGACACATCTGTGATGACAGCAGCAGAGAGGTTCTTGTCAGCTACATTCTTGTTTACAATGGGAATGAAAACATGATTTCATGAAGTGTTTGCGTCACTTTTATCCAAAGCACCTAATGGACCCAAAACACATATTCTGCATGGTGACCCAGCAAGAACCGCTGATGATGACAGTGCATTTTTCCCCCAAAAAACAGCACTACATTTATTTATCAGCACAAATATAACCGGAGCAGGATGTTCTGTAATATTATATCACAGGTGACTCCACTTTAGGACTGTAAACATATTTTTTTATTACTATTCATTTCTATTTCATGTTCTGATCTTCAGATCTGTAATCTTGTCCTTCTTGTTGTCTATTTTATCTTTTTTTATTTTCACTGTTTTCTCATCCCTCTACTAGTTTTTTCCTGCTTTCAATTTTGTCGGTCACAGTGTTTTCCAAATTTTGTTTCCTTGGTAAATGTTAGAGTGTTTCTGTGATTTAAAGAAATAAAACTAAAACTCACTTGTTTTCAGTCTGTCATGTTTAAAATGTTTAATAATTAGTATCCAGTGGGTGTAATGAACTCATTTTTTGAGTGTTTTCTATTTTATTTAATAAAATAAATGTAGAAAAAAGGCCTCTATTTATTTGATCAAATAAATGTTAATGTTAATATTAATCATAATTATATTTTCCTAATTTACTTTTTCTGTTCACATTTATTTATCTTTTAAGCAGGCTTTTTCATTCATTCCTTTATTTTTTTCATCCATATGATAATAAAGGGACGTGTCTTGACTATTCTGGCTAAAGCAATAAAACCCACATGCCACAGTCAATGAATATTTTTTTTGTATTTCTGTGCATTTATTTATTTTTAAATGAATTAAGGCTTTTTTTCTAAATTTCTTTCATTATTATCTTTTTATTATTATCTATTAAGTCATCTATTTATTAAAATGAAAGCTTTATGACTCCACACACTTTTATTTCAGTCAATCATTTACTGCAGGTACCAAAACACCTTTTAACAACTTTTGTAGTTTTTAAAAATATTTTTTTGTATTTTTCAGGGGTATTTCTCAGAATGGTAAAACAAGAAAAATGTCCTCTACGACACATCTTCCACAAGAGTCCAGTTATCAGCAGGAGCATTTATAATATTACAGCGAGTAGGAACATGAGGTATGTCACCTTCAGAGTTTTGCTTTAACGCAGGTGAAATGTTGAGAAAAGCACCAAGGACGACTTTTACAACAGCTGCTCAACATCCAGGTACAAACACAAAGAGTCAGTAAACAAGAGATGTGCCGAGGTCGAGGTCTGCTGCTGATTTATAAGTCGGGTTGCCATGGAAACAAAGTCAGACGTCAGTAAGTCTTCACTGAGCTGAATAGAAATGACATTGCAGGAGGACAAACAGTTAACTGACTATCACACAGTCGTGTCAGAGGTATAGAATTTGAGACACTCTGCACATACAGATAAAGTACGATTCTTACTGCCTTCTCATTTGATTCCAAAGCCAGGTTACTATGCAAATGCTCACAATTAACAGCATGAGGAACAGTTCATGTTTTACATGTCTTTTCTCTGATTAAACTGATAGCATCTAAGGAGAGTCTGCATGCCAGATTAAAAAGTAAAGATCTTCAATTATCCAAACATATTTATGAAAATAGATGTTCAGATTCATTTGAATTTTAGAGTTTAACTTCCTGAATGTGCAGAATGTACATTTCATTTTAATTCCATTATAATTATTAGACCGTTGACTTTTAGGTCATTGTTGTGATTTCAAAACATACCATACATTGTAATAAACCAGCAGCATATAAAACTAAAACCTTTAATATTAATGCAGCTCTCAAACTTCAAAGTAGTCTGACAGTCCAACAATTAAAAAAAAAAACATTAAAACATTAATGTCCATATTCATGACTACCTGTGAAAAATAAATAAATAAATCACTTAAACTCATTGACAGTATTCCTTTTTGGAATTGGCTGCAGGATTGTATATCATTTGTAATTTATAATTTAATGTGGCATGGAGAAAAAAGGTAAGGCTTGAAACCTGCTGTAATTTATGTTTTTGGCCTCTTGGGGGCAGCACAGCGATACCACATTAACATATTATCACTATAGTTACCTATTTACAGATGTGTTAAGCATCATTATATCTGAAGTGATTTTTATGTCCAACTAATACATTTAAGCTCAATACTCACTCGCTTTTGGCTCTTTTTTTGGTTTCCACAAACTTCTGATGGAAATAACTGCTTATTTAGCTGCTACACTTCCCATTCTGCTCACCAGATAGTCTCTACCTGTGTCTGTCTGCTGTTTGCTGCTGACTGCGCAGCTTTAAAGAGTTAATAAGAAGAATATAAAGCTGATGTGTTCAGTTTTGCTGGGGCACCATGCTAACATGAATCAAGATATACAGATTGAGCTGCAGAACGTCCAGTTCTAAGAGACATGAGAGCGACTCAGATATGTATCCAAAACATCCAGTTACAGAGTAGAAACAGAGGGAAGTTGAAGTCTGAAATAAAAACTCCTTTTAGTTCACAGTCATCAAAAAATACATTTGATCTTCACTTCCTGCGTGTGATTCGACAATCTTTGTTTGCTTCAACAATCAACAATCGTTCCAGCGCATTCAAGGCAAAGGTTTACAGGTTTCTTTTTTCATTTTTTTCAAAAACTTACATCAAGCTTCTTTACTTTACTTATACCTCAAGTTTCCTAAAGTGCAGACTATCCGAACAACTACCTGAGTGTTAGTGAGAGTTAGTGCTGATTCTACACTTTGCTGAGTGTGTGTGTTACTGGTGAGAGAAAATCATGACGACTTTTTACTTTCCACCAAAAAGAGAACAATCTTGTTCAGATCAGGTTCATTCTGTAATGTTTGTAAAGCGAAGACACTCCAGTTTTCCTCTCGTGTTGTTGTGTCGTGAGCCGAAAGACACTAGAGCTCATACAGAAGGCATGCTGATGAGGCTTATATACAAACATCTGTGCTGTCAGACAAGCTTCAGGTGTGCTTATGTTTGTCTGCGTATAAAGTTTTTAAAATGCTCTAAAAAAACACAAACCTTGAACAGTCAATATTAAATATCTCTTAAGTATAGATATTTTCTCTTTTATCATCAGCTTAAGTTGCTTATTTTGCTTTAGTACCATTGTTTGACATTGTTTTGTGCAATCAATATACATACATGTATTTGTTTGTCCAAATGTGTCACTTAATACAAAACTCTTTGTATGTACATGTGTGACTTTTGTGCTGGAATGATTTTAAACACCAAAGAGCCTATAAACAGCCTGTTAGTAACAGAAACACAACGCCATAAAGAGAGTGGAAAAAGAGAGTGAAATAATAAAAAGAAAAAGCTCTAGCAGTGCTATCACTAATTTACAAACAAAGACTATGCACATTAGAAATGCTCAGCTGTTTAAAAAATGTGTTTCTTCGTGGTTTTGAGTGTTTTCTCTGCTAAACATCTTTTTATGCTTTAAAAATTCTTCATAACACCGCCAAACGTTTGCTTCATTTGTATGGGAACAGCAGGTTAAGACTCAAAGGGGGGGAAATACTTTGAAATGCTTCTCTACACGTCGTCAGCCGGCAGGTCTGGAATGCTGGTCTTTGCTCGTGTGAAGAATGCCATCTTCTCTCTGAAATCACACAGGAAACAGTCAGAGCTGAACACAAGGAGATCTTTACCTTAATGGTGCTGTACCCGACATTCAGAGCACATTTGGTTCAGTGTCTGAGCAGGGATTAGCCACAGGGCTCTCATTCTCAGTGCCAACTCGTCACATATTTACATTTAGTCATTTAGCAGACGCTTTTATCCAAAGTGACTTACAGGAAGAGTAAAAGCAAACAATCAAGGTATAGTGCAATAAGAGCTATTAGTGCATCAATAAGTGCTAGTGACAATTCTTTGAGGAGTAGAATTATCGTGTGGTGCTAGGAGAGAAGATGCTCTCTGAAGAGCTGGGTCTTCACATATGGACGCTTGAGGACACCCCTTGGCGTACATAGAAAGTATTTGTATACTGCTATATTAATGTTCTAAATGTTATTTACAGCACCTTTGAGTGTGACCTTAAAGCCAACATGTCCTCTTTAGCTTGAGCGTGTTTCTAACAAAAACCTGATGTCAAACATTATGACTTCTCATAGTTTTTAGTATTTAGGTGAAATGTTTAGATTTAAATCCATACATTTGTTCTTTATCAAATTAAGGCAACTACAAGGAGTTTTTAACTGGTTATGGGAAAGTTTTAATAGTGATGTCTCTTTATGACCTACATAGGCAAATGAGTCCGTCAGCGAGAAGATTAGCTATTCCTAAAAAGTAATTCTAAATGCCTCACCAGGACAGATTCCCTGCAAAATCAGATAAAAAACAATAATCTACATTGTGCCATACAGGGCAAAAAAACAAGCCGGCAAAATGAAAAATGAGTAAAAAATGAGTAAGTGAGTTAAACCATCTGAATACAGAAAGTATGAGCTCCTGCTAATGGATCTGCATGTTGGTGCCAAATTATAGACTATAATATATCAAGGTTGTGTCAAAATAGATTTTTTGTGTTTATTATTTGTCCCACTCTACTTACATTTTATATTCATCACATTCCTACCTCTGCCTCTTCGTGTCTGAAATACAACCTCTAAAAAGTCATTATTCACAAAGCATGCGAGGAAGTAGATCACTGCTTGGCTGTGAAGTGTTTTTTATGCTGTCTGTTTTTTATTGAGCATTTTTTAGCAGATACTGTGTGCTGAATACAACTCTACAGCTGACTTTTTATGCATTTTCATCTCGGGGATTCTGCTTTTACTCTCATCTAGATAAATTCTGTTTGCCACCTGGCCTGTTGTTTTTCCCACCTGAAGGTCTGGACCTCCGGGACCTCTTTGCGGCTCTGGCCCCTGATCTTGTGAACGTCCTTGGCTGCTGCCCTCATCATTTTCTCCACCCGCTTCTCCTGCAGCTGCTCCTCATGAGTCTGAACAGAGACAAAAGCACAGGTGTTCAGTTTGGTAGAGCATCACAGAAACTGCTCTACTACAATTTAAAACACCGTCTAGAGGGCTAAAACTCGTGATAAGAACACTTAAGCACACATGGATGCATTGCAATGGGTCACTCACCTGTTTCTCGGCCTGCTTGAGAAGGAGACGGAATCGTTCATCTTCTTGGACCCAGGCCGGCAGCTCCCTCTGGCCCTGCTGCCTCGCCTTCTCCAGCTGCATCTTCAGCTCCCGTAGCACCCGCAGCTCATGTGCCAGACGGGCCTGCCGTGTCCGAGACACCTGCAGGTCCAACTCTAGGTCCAGGGAAGTCCGCAGTAGACCGTCCAGACCTTTAACCTGCACAGGAGGCTGAAGAGAGGACAGGCAGGGATAGAGTTAAGAGCTGCAGGTAGTGATGGGACGGACTGTGCCGAGGCTTCAGAGCATGTGTACAGAAAATGGCACAATTCTTAAAAATGAATAAAGTCGTCATCATCATCAGTATTCATAAGCACAATCACTGTCCTGTCTTTGGAAAACACTGCAACAGGTTCAACATAAACATCTAATGTCCAATTGGATTTATTCAAACACTGACTGAAATCATACTGACACGTTTTTCGACATTAATAGACTCTTGCCCTTACCCATACATTAATCAAAAACAGAGTAAGTGAATGAATGAATGAACCATACAACATCTAACTAAATTGTTCTTGGCGGTGATTATTCCCATGCTGACACTGTTGCAGACGGCCAAGATGCCAATCACAAATAGTTGAAATGATTATAAAGGTTTTGACCAGAAAGGGGGTTTGTGAGCACATGAAGCCTCGTGAAATAAACCTTTTTTTTAACCAATTGGATGGAAAGCTTCAAGGCTTCATGGGGCTTCATCTGGCCATCACAGCTGCAGGCACAAGCACACTATAAAATTTTGAACAATTGTGGAAAATACGCATACGCAATACCAGAGTCACGCATGGTGTCTTCAAATGTCTTGTTTTGTTTAACCAACAGTCTAGCTCCAAATCAACTAAAATCCCCTCCCTGCTGCAGCGAGAGAACAGAAAAGACTGCGCTTCCCTAATATCATTACTTTCCAACTCACCATTGTTAACCAGCAGTGACAGATGCCAAATACTGTGCAAGCATTGCAGCTCTATCCATAACAGTGTTGACGTAACAACCAACAAGCTAGTACAAAAACTGTTGCTTTAACACATGAAAACAGTGATGTATTACATGTCTGCAAAGGTCTTGAAAGTCAGTGTACAGTAACAGCTTGAATTATTTGTACTGTCACCACTACGATGTGTTTGTAGATTTCCCTCAGCAGGGACACAGACATTTTGCTGCCTGCTTCTAAATTAATAGAAGCTGGCAAATGTCAGAGCTGCATTAAACATTCAAACGGTTATTAAATATTAAGAGTCACTTCACTGGGAGTCGTCTGGCTGCTTTAAGGCTCAGAAAATGCAAATAGGCTCTCCGTCTCCCTCTCTGGAGTAAGGAGGCGGCGGTTAATGTGGTCGGTAAACCTGCGGGGTTATCTTCAGTATTAAACTGTCAAGAGCCGGAGAAAAGGAAGATGACAGCGGATAATTAAGGGAGAGAAGTCTCATCACTGAGATTGTAACGCAATCAGTTACACTGCTACACCTGAACTACTGGACTTCAGTGTTAAGACTCCTCTTCATCTTTGACTCCACCAAACAGCCACAAATTTGGCCATTTATGTTCAAATTTCAAGTCCAAGTTTAGCTGATTAAGCCATTAGAGTGAAATGTCAGGACAAACATTTTAAATTAAAAAAACCTGCAGGCACATTAAAGAGACTTTGACTATGAAAATGTTCATGAAGAGGAAAAGTGGTTGAGTGATTCTCTCCCAAGCCCCGAGAAATAATTTTATTTATACTTTTATACTTTAACCTCCTGTTCGCATAAGCCAACCGGCTGCGTCTTGGATCAGAATTGTTCACATACTTGTTAATGCACAACGCATGTTACCGGAGGATTCCACCCGAGGGCACACCAGCAGAGACATGAGACCGTACTGAACTACTCAACTGGTTTGATGTAAACAAAAAAGCATGGCGACACTATATTCCTATATTGTTAATTCTGATATCACGGCAGAAAAAGTGAGGTGGCATCGTAGATGATATGTAATGCCCTTAAATCAACCACATTGTGATATTGTTGAGTACCACCCCGACACTGCCTCACATAGCAAATTTACACATTGCGTTAATGTTTGAGGACATGTACAACCTACCCTGGTCTAGTCTGATACAGTGACCATCTTGAAATACAAAAATTGTGTAGTCGCATGCATTAGGAGACAGGTGAGTAAGTTTCTACCTTCTTCATACGCATACTGCGTCTCTCTGAGGCGTTTCGGACAAATGGAGACTTCTTGGAAAGGGTGGAGCTGTCGCTGTCACTGCGGTTAATCTACAAAGACAGAAACAGCAGAGAGAAATATTAATTTGTGAATTTGTGAAAGCCACCGTCCATTTGACAAATTTCTGGGGGGACAGAGAGTTAAAGGTCTGTTTCTCTGTGATATGCTGATATATGTATTGCATTGTGGTATTTGTGCTGCAGACTTTCAGTTACCCTGCAGATGTACTGGCTCTGAGGTCCGGGGGAGAAGGTCTTGGAGCGGATGATGGTGTTCCCCCGCATGAAAGGGTTCTGTTGGTGGACGTCCGGGCGGCGTTCCTTGGGTCGAACCACTGAACAGTGGTGGGACGGCAACAAGTTGTCCATACTCGTTTCCTTGTTCACCTGGACAACGAGTACACAAAGATCAGAAGAAGACAGAGACTAGTCAGTAGAATACAGCCTAAACATTTTTTAAGTTGAGTTAAGGAGCTTTTAGGAGCTCCACCTATTCGAGGACAGATTAAAACATCCAAAAAACAATTTTTAAGATTCATAAACCTCAGTTTAGAAAGAAAATGCTTTTTAAAAAAAGTCAAAGACCATTTAATGCCTAGATTTAAGTTAAATTATCAGCAGAAAATCACATAAGTTACCTTTTCTGTGATGATTGCTGATGCTGTAGTCGGAGGAGGAGGAGGAGGAGGTTTCATCATCTTCTCCTCCTCTTCCTCCTCCTCTGCTTCCCATTGGCTGCTGTCAGGATAGAACTCGTCCTCTTCCTCCAGAGGCCCCACCCCCTCCATGCCATTTCCTTCTTCATCATCAGACATGTCCAGAGAGTCGCCATGCCTGACAAATTAACAACACTGACCAATTAGAATAGAGGATAGGATAAACTAAGGCCTTCGTTCCCATCAGTGCTTTCTCAGTACCAACTGTTGCCTTGACCTTGTAGCTACCTGTGGTTTGTAATGGTTGTGATGAGCGGGTGGTGCTGTTACTGAAGCTTGTTGCACACTGAGTCACTGTACAGTCTGTTAAAAGCTGAATGTCTAAAAGCCAAATATAAAATAGGTTGTAAAGAATTCTACAAAATTTGGGGATGATTCAACTGAAATACTAGGTGGTCTAATTCCTTCCTTCCCACAAAAGACAGTGGTGTGTGGTGTGGTGTGTGTGTGTGTGTGTGTGTGTGTGTGTGTGTGTGTGTGTGTGTGTCTGTGTTTTGAGGGCACCATGACCTCAGGAGCCCTGGTGATTGTCGTAGGACAGTGGGAGGAGAAAAGGTGCAGGTGTCAATCAAAAGAGGGAGAGGTGTTTTTGAAATTCAAGCAGCTATATTTACAGACTGAACCTGCCAGGTAACATTCTGTGTGTGTGTGTGTGTGTGTGTGTGTGTGTGTGTGTTTCACAAACACTCACATGGTAAGACTGACTGCTTGAGTTAAGCTCAGTGAAGTGGTACAGATCATTTTTCAGCGTAAAAACCAGAGTTTTAAGTTAACAGCCATAATGAGCATCTCATTAGCTGTTTCAAACAGAGCTGTACTGAGTCTTCTACGCTGTTAGCTTAGCTACATTCTAAATGCAGTTAGGCTGTGCACTAAAATTATCATTAACATGTTGTGCATTGATCTCTTACATCTAGAAATTGATGGTTAAAGAAATCAAGAAATATTGTTACAGTCGAACAGAATAAAAATAAGGTAAAAAAAAAAAAAAGAAGTAAAGGAGGGAATAAATAAAGGAAAAAGATGAAGGAAAGGAGAAACTCTCACCACTCATTGTCCTCAGGAACCCCAACTCTGTCACTACTGGATACGTGAGTCTGAAAATCAGAACACAGTGTGTTATTGGCACTATAGCTGCCTTTGTTTAACCTTTTCTGCATTTTCTACTACTTTTTTAAAACTTTTCAAACTCTGTAAAAAAAGGCTTCTCTGCAGCCAAATCACTTCCTTCAACCCAAAAATGTGTTCAAACTGACATTTTCAGACATGTGACACTAGTCTATGGGGGCAATAACATTTTTTTTTTTAAATCACATTTACTATTTAAGTCTTTACCCATCTTAAATCCTGTACAACTGCTCATCTTAGCACAGAGGGAAAAGCTTCCATTCAGTCAGCTTCAATTTTAACAATAAAGCTCTAAGTCAATATTTGCAAAAGCAGATAATAAATAGAGAAAAATGAATCAAATTTTTAAATGTTGTGGTTTCATAAATGGTTTCATAAATGGGGAAACTGGACTCACTAATAATAAGCAGTAGAAAGCTTACTGTACACTTTTTTTAAGCTATTCTCAAATAGTTTCTGAGCTTCATTGAATGCTAACTTCCACTTTTGGATGACACTCAGAAAGTCAAAGTAAGTTTCGCTTCATATGTGAACCAACAGTCCACTGGGTGACAGTGTCTCCCCTCTGCACCTTGTCTGAGACGCCAGCTGCTCTGCCCTCTTTGTCCTTGTTCTTGATCTCAGCCATGTAGGTGCGACTCAGCAGGTTGTACCACTTGGTGCATCTCTCCTCCGAACAGCTGACATCAGCCAGGCTGATCTGGGCTCCCGCCTGGATGAGGGGTGAGATTTTAAACTTACAGAAGACAGAAACATCTGGAGCAGTGCAAGTCATTCTCCACATTTTGGTGTCTTTGAGTGTTTGCAACAGGAAAAAACAACATTGAACAAGTACTACATGTTCAAGATGTAAGACCAGAAAAGAGAGTGCTACTAACCAGACATTCTTCATGACCCGACTTGCTTGTGTTGCAGATGTCAACCCTCAGTGTCTTCTGCCGCAATGCACTGTGGGATATTTGCATGCTGAACACCTCATTGACCTCTACGACATCCTGAGGCAGAGAGCCACGTGTTCGGAAGAGGCAGCGGGTGGCCTCCACACAGGGCAGCACAGCCGAACGCACATACCTGCAGGAGAGAGGCACAAGTTTCACCATGACACTGTTTTATGTGTAGTGTTTATGCCTGCTGCTTTACTGTTGCTTTAAATAAGTGGCATAGTGAAGGGTAAACGTCTTTAATCAGACTTTTCTTGGCAGAACATTGATTTTTCCTAATTTAGGAAGTCTCGGTGAGATTAAGATTATGTATGATGTACAGCAGAGGATGTAAGATATACAACAAGTCACAGAAAAGAACATACAAACCATCACACACATTCCTACAAATTTCCAAAATTAAAAGTTAAAATTCATCCAATTGGATGACACTTTCAAAAAGTAATTAATAGATAATTAAGTTGATTTATTTGTTCCAAAGTAGTAGAATACAGTCCCTCGATATTAAGTTTTTACTGGTTGGGTCTCTCTCTCTCTCTCTCTCTCTCTCTCTCTCTCTCTCTGATCAGATCTCTTTCAGGTGAAGAGTGTGGGGCATTTTGTCAGATTGAAGTCTAATGTGATTACAAACTGACACAGTTTTTGTCAAAACCCTTACTAGAAAAGTATCAAATTTGTATTAAATGAGATGTCATCTTTAGTAGTGCTGACTATAATGACTTGGTTATCATTTGTATCTTTTTTTTTGCTATTAGTTTGCCTAAGCATCACTTCTTCCAATGTACACATACCAAAAACCCCTCACACCCACATGTGCATGAGCAAACAGAGGCATTACACACGCCTGGCTGCACGCAACAAACAGGACACGCCTGAGGAAAAAGTAAACACTCTTTAATCTACCTGTCTCCGTCTTATCCACACATGCTTTATTGATTGTATCTGTCTCTTGTCTTGTGTTTGATCTACACATATATAAACTGTTTATTGATATGAGGTTTCTGTTTCTTTTTCAAACAGACAGTTTTTGTTGTTTTACACTTTTTTGTACATTTTCACCTAAATTATTACCATATGAACCTAAGTGAAAGGACGTACATTTTCTGGTCAGCTGGCAGACAGAGGGCACTGCAGTTGGATAGCTGCATGACGTAGATAGTGAAGCGCTGGTCTCTGGACTCGTAGCGGAAGCCGAGCTGCACTTGAGAGCAGCCGAGCGCCAACCTCTCCTCATAAGAGCCCAGGAGGAGGTCTGCAGGGAGGCCCGGCCTGGAGGAAACACAATGACACAGACATACAACTGAGTAATGAATCAAGCAAACACAAATTTTCATGCTATGTAATAGCGATGTAATGACACCATAAAGGTATGGTGATACAAGTTTTCCACTTGGAAATACTGTTCAACAAGATAATGTGTCCAATTTAACAAAAAGTTATCAAAAAATCTGTGTTAAAAAAACTTTTTCAAGTGCAATAAACGTGTAAAGTGTAAAGACATAAGTTACATTTTTCATAAATATATAAAAAAGGTCAATAAGTGCAAATATGTCATTTACAGGCCCGATCAAAAGCCACCATCCTGGATGTTCATCTTACATAATGAACTGTAGATAAAAGGTCTTCATACCTGCGCTCTGAAGGCTCGTACACACCGCTATCACCAGCCACCGACTCGTCAGAGACTGCTGAGGTTACACCCATCTTCTTTGGCCCCGCCACCGTCCCCCGCAGCTGGGGAGTGGAGTCTGAAGACAACAGGAGAATAACAAGGTGAAGATATCACTAATTTTACAAATGATTTTTACTCTGTAGATGTGGCTTTTAAAGATAAGTCTGGTAAGATTATATATTTACCTTATTGTCAAAATATAAAAAAGACCAAAAACACAACAATGAATTGGTATGTGTATCTTAAACCCAATATATCTCATTCCTCTGTGCCATAGCCCTTCACTGCTTCCCAAAAACTGTTGAATGCACCATGGATACACACTGTCTTGTTTATTTCGGCTCCAATAACATACACTAACCTGCTGCCTCAGAGAACTAAGTATGTATTATTTCACCATGAAAATAGTCCTCAACAAATGTACTATTTCCTCTTGTCCGTCACAAGTCAGGCAGTATAAAAGACTTAAAGAAAAATTAGCTGTGTTTCTATTCAACTGTTAAGCATATTCTATGCAAACTTTGCATGACTGTAATCTGGCAGTGAACAAAGTTGAAAAGGTAGAGGTTGTGAACCAGAAGCAAATCTCTGTGGCAACCCTTCTACGATAGGTAAATGGAAAGAGGTCTTCATGAATTTGTTTCAGCTAGTACTGCATATATTTAATGCTGTCCTGGGACATAGATAAATTAATATAATACCAGGGAAGACACTGATATCGGAAACAGCTGATCAGTCATGCAAGTTATATGTTTACTACATCAGAATAATAGAAAAGACAAACTAATTTAACTCACTACATTCAAATTGAGGATTTTGTCCGAGGATTTGCTTTTTCATATTTTTAAGGTGATGATGTAATAAAGTATGACTACAGACATATTGAAGCTTCAGGTAAGCAAAAACCTCAATAGAAAATGCAAACAGACACAGACACACACAGAGACACACAAACACACACACACACACACACACACACACACACACACACACACACACAGCACTAAGATTACCTTGGCCTGAAAGGGTTAATTTCACTGCAATTACAATGTCACATAGCAGTGGTAGAAAGCATCCCTATGTCTCGATTACTTCATTTCATACAGTATCATATCAGTGATAGACTACTTATACTACTCTGCTAGTGACTCTCTGGACTGGAAAACCCCCCACAAATAAAATCAAAGACATAAAACGAGAAAGACACATGTAGTTTGACATGAAGGCAGGTCAATGAAGAGCAGAGGACAGGAGAGTAGATCAAAGGATAGAAAGAGATTTGGACCAAAACAGATTAAACTCAGCACTTCAGAACAGAGGACTTGCTGAATCACTGATACTGATCAAACCCTCTGTCAACAACTCACAACCATAATAGGTTTGTTTTGTGCTATGACATGTTATTAGGTTATTGTGGCTTTGTTAAAGTCTACAGTGGAACCAACACACACTCAGCATTTGTGGAAGTGGCAGACTCTAGTCAAGTATATCTCACTGAAAGCTCAAATTCAAACACAAAAAGCAGCAATCTATCTGAAATGTGCACACACTTGATTGGCCAATGTAGTGCATTACTGGATGATGTCACAATAGCTGCCAACATAGTGGTCTCAATGAGGAAAATGAGGGCTCTGACTTCTGTTGATCTGATCACAGCCTTACTGGACTGCCTGTATAGAGTTAGATAGATAGCCTGTATAGATGTTCAGCCCTGGCAGCAGCAATGGAGAGTGAACAGGAAACCAGACACCACGTCCACCTTTCACCTGAAGCTGCAACAAGAACCTGAGTCAGGTTTAGCTGCAGCGGGCTCAAAAGCCCAGTTCAAACTTCAACTGACCCTTGCTACAATTCAGCTTTCTTTCATTTCAGTTGCAACATGCAGTGGGTGTGACACACAGCTCATGGAGGCATTACATTCAAATCTGACCATCATTTTTAGATTCACTGTAATGTAAACTTTTTGATATGATCAGATGACCAAACCATATAAACACCCATTATTCTGCTTAGAAAACATAAGGAGCTGTTTGTTTGTTTTTTTGCTCAACAGTTAAATGTGCCTCATACTGTTTCCTTCAGTTTATCATGTTCTTCATAGTCAATCTTTTTGTTGTAATCTGAAAATTTTCAAACTTATTTATTGCCTAATAAATTAAAATTATTATCAAAACTATTATTTTTTTGTCCATCTACTAATGAAATAAATTTCTATTTCACGCTGAAATCAGTTCAACTAAAAAATTCTACCTCTATCTACTAACGATACATTGATTATGATATAGTCCTTAATAACAAAATACCTTACAATAACATAGACAGGTGAATAAAAATGTAGAATCCCCAAGAAATACATCAAAAACAGGAGTTCAAACACCACATGCACACACAGTCGACCCAGCAGCTGTAATCCAACACCCGCCTAACCTTCACCTCCTCTCTCTCCATTGCTCCCACCAGCATTCAGGTTTCACACACAGTATTACATTTCCCAACACACACACAGTGAAGAAGAGGAGGATTCCTGGTATCCCTCTTTCCAATGAAGTTGGAGTGTTTTCTATGATGTCTAGTGTAACAGAGATAAAGGTGTTACATCACCAGCATCTCTGTCGTCTCCTCTCTCTCGCTACCTCTTATTGGTGCTCATGTAATTGCAGATAATTCATCACGATTATCATTCTCATGCTATTAAGTGGGATTATCATTTGAGTCGTTATCCTGCAGCCCTGCTGAGATATTATGCAAGCAGTTTTATTGCCGTAGAGATGTGGCATGATTGCTTTGAGAATAGAAACCTCACAGGTTTAGTGACTAGTCACACTGTATAGTAATGTCGTTTGGTTGGAAATCTTTTCACTCTAAAAAAAAACACTACAACCTGTCCCACAAACTATTGTGTAATTGGGGGTTTTCTGACTTTTTCATGAACTTTGTTTACAATGAAAGTAACTTTTAATGCATACAAAGGTATTCTAGACTAAAGTGTGCTTCTAACTTTGTATCAACAGTTTGTGTTTGTCCCATCCCTGTTTCAACATCACAATGCCCCCGTGCACAAAGCCAGCCCCACTAAGAAAGGCTTTGCACAGTTTGGGGTGGAAGAGCTTGACTGGCATGCTCCGATCACAGACCTCATCACACACCTTTGGGATGAACTGGAACTTTAACTGTTGGAAGCAGAAGACAGACTAAAGAAACAAAAGTTTCTGCCTACCTTTGACCTCCTCATCCAGCGCTGTGTTGTGGTTCTGCTTCTCCAGCCCCCCTGGACTCCCGTGCTCCTCCTGCCTTTGCTCCTGAGAGTCTAGGCTGAGCTCCAGTTCTGCTAGCCTGCTGTGGAGCTCTACATCCAGACTTAACCCGCTTGGCCCCGTCTGGCCTGCGAATGTCTCTCCAGAAAGGAAACTAGTGTCTGTGACCAGCGGCGAGCACGGCGGAGACAGTGAGGAAAGAGACGAGCGTGGAGATAAAGAGCTCATGGAGCGTGGGGTTTCAGAGAGTCTCAGCGCCTGGATCCTGGATGATCCCAACTCCGACCCGACGCCTCCTCCTGCACCTCCTCCAGCAGAACACCCTGCGTCTCCTCCCACCCCGCCTGCCTTGCCCTCAGGCTTCCCAGCGTCCCTCCTCCCAGAGCCCGTCACCACTTCGTGTTCATGTATTGTGGTGATGGAACTGGAGGGGCGGTAGCCTCCCTGGCCGCCCTCCTGCAGGAGGCTGTCCAGCTTGTTTTGGAAGTCCGGGTCGGCCAGCTCCGGCTGCTCCAGGTAGATGTCAGTGAAGCTGAGGGAGGAGGTGGAGCCCAGGCTGGAGGTGGTGGCCAAGGAGCCGCGGCTGGACGTTAGAGAGCCGCGACTGCTGCCGGACGAACAGGACAGAGTGCTGGCCGACAGGCTGCAGGAGAGAAACAGAGTTAGAATCCAAGACGACAAATCAGCAAGTTATTTAAGGATTTCTTCTGTTTCTAATCTATTGTTATCAAATAATGCTACAAGGGGCTGTTCAAGTTGTCAATCCGTCAGATAGTGGCAAGAAAAAAAGCTGTGATGCACAGAATAATTTTTATAGAATATGTTCTATGTATAGAAGGACACTCAAAATCAAATTGGTTCTCCCTTGGCCCATGCTACACCATTCCAGTTTCATGGAAGTTGGGTCAGTAGTTTTTCCGTAATCCTGCTGAAAGGAAAATCAACCAACAAATGAACCGAACCACAACATAACTTTATTGACAGTGGTAAAAACTTGCTCTACACTGATAAAAGCATTAGAAATGGTTAGTGGTTAGTTTATAGGTGCATAATGTCTCTTGACAGTCCACAACCAGACACAAAAACATTTAATAACTTTAATACTTACTACAGCAGGAAAGACTAAAATAGTTTTTTTGCTGTGATTAACTTCAACACTTATTAAGACTTTGCAAGACCTGCAGATACTGTTAAAGCCTAAATCATTTTTAAGTTTTATTGAGCAACTTAAAATGGTACAAACACAAATGTGTTTTTACACAAAATATAAGGTGTTGACCCCTGCACCTCTTTATAACAGCTTGCTTGTAAACAGAGCTTGTTCAGAAATGTTCAGAGGATCCCTAAACTGCCACCATTTAGAGCCAGCATTGAATCCTTGACAATCGCCCTTTGTTCTTGTGATATCTTTAAACAAGCCCTCCGATGTACTTTATTTAAATACAAACCCTAAGGTGTTGTAGTTAATGGCTTCCTTTATTACTCTGAGGAATCATTGATGATCTGCAAGTTTTCAAAAGTTATTTGTAACCAGCTTGTTTCTGCTGTTGTAACTTGTTTTAATAAGCATCTGCTTAAATGGACAAAAAACTAATTCATTTTATGGCTTTTAGAAACTGCATATTTTATTATTTCTGGGAAAGTCGCTGAAATAAAATGGTAAGAGAAAAGAAGAGAGAACAGAAGAGGTTTGTGAGAAGGCAGCTGAGGTGGAGAAGAAACAGTGACAGTGAGTCTTAGGCAAGAAGAGGAGAGAAACAATTAAGATAAAAAAAGAAAAAAGCTCCATGGTGTTTGGAGCTGGAAGCAACACTGCAGGCACACTTCTGTCTTCTACACAGACTCTGCTTCCTACTTTTATTTTGTCTCATCTCATATTTTACCCTCCTTTCCATTTCCCTTTCTCTCCTCTACCCTCCTTGCCTGTTCACTCTTATTATAACTACGTATTATTATATCATTCTTATAACTAATTTCTCTCAAAATAATTTCCACACACCTTACTGTAAATCACCTTATGAATCTAGTGATAAACAGATTTTTGCCGGAGTTCTAGTCATTTTACTTGTTTTTTTGTTATGCTTTCTTATTAAGTATGTTTTATGCATTCTGTAAAGCACATCGAGTACATTTTATGTGGAAAATGTGCTGTATAAATTAACTTTCCCATACTTTCCACCCAAGCAGGTGAGATGTTCATCGTCGTTTAAAAGCTTCGAACCACATTGAGGATCTAAAATACACCTTTAATATTGGACATGAGGGTGTACTTTCAGTAGTAGAGTCATTTTCTTTTACCGCTCTGTCAGTCCTCTCATTTCCTTTCCTCCCCTCAACCCTCCTGTAGCTCTGCACGAACAGCTCTCTAATTAAAGCTGGGAGGCTCGTTAGCGCAGAAAAAGAACAGTTCCTGTCCACCGGGAAGACTTTTGATGTCCATTAAACCAGGAGGACAGACAGGATGAACAAGACGTGAGAAGAGCATATGAACAGAGAGATGGAGAGAAACTAGCCTGAAGAGGAGACAGATAGAACTGACGCTGTCATGCTTCTAGATGATCACTGTTGAAGTTAAAATCCAAGACTGTTCAATTTCAAATGATTGTGAAACACGTACGGCTCTTGCTGCTGCCTTGCGTCATCTAGCAATACTTAATTTCTGGGTTGAGCTTGAAAATTTGATTTGTGGCAAGATCACGTCTGAATCAAAAAGATGAGGGGAACAAAATGGCTTTCATCTTCTGCAAATGTTTGCTCATTAAAGGTTAAATATTTCCATCATGCCAGATTTCCCATCTTCCTCTTCACATCAAAGCTCTGCTCTCTTTGACCGCCTGCTTTGAATCTAATAACTAAATTATCCTTTTTCAGTGAATCATCTGAGGGTCGACGATCTTTTAAGAGATATGTTAAACTAAAGAAATGATAAATGAAATAAACGGCTGCGTAGAAAACAGATGTCAGTGTAATAAAGCCAGATCTCTGAGAGAAATGTGAAGAATCTGGGACATGCAGCAAACTTTTAGTGTTTGCCTTTGCAACCACATTTTTCTTAATAAACTGTCTATACTTCACTGAAGATAAGTGACTACAATGTTATTATAAATGATAGAAATGATGGACAATACTACAATGAATTATCCTTAGCAGAAATGAGATGAACAAACCTTTTGAGTTGAGTATGTAGTGATGTGGCCAGCCGAACCATCTCCTCCAGCTCTCTGACCAGTTTGTTCCTCTTGCAGTGAAGTCGCAGCCTGAAATGACAAAAAAATACTTGATTTTATATAATAAAAAATAAACAAAGAAGTAAACAAAAAACTGTGTTTAGGTTTTTTTCCAGTCAACTCCAGACTGTAGGTGTAAAGATATATCTTAATCTAACCAATTCAATCCTCTTACAGAAATTAATAAGTAGAATTTAAAAAATCCAGCAGCTGCTATCAGGCTGAACATAAGTCACCTTCACATTGAGGAAAATAACAAACTAAACACAATTCTCCCTCTCTGCTAGTGCTGGAGGTGTGAGCACTTGAACAACGTTAACAAATATGACATGACGGCGGTGATGTGTTTGGGTATTGTGAGCGGCTGCTTTGTGTCCAGGTGACAGCGGTGTCATTCGTTTGAATGAGCTTTGTTTGGAGGAAACCAGCCCATTAACAGTTGTTACTATGATCCATGCTTTGAGTGGAAACAGGCCAAAGAGGGGAAGTCTTTGATCAGGTTACAGATTGCTGCTGGTGTTGGTGTGTGGAAGTGTGTGTGTGTGTGTGTGTGTGTGTGTGTGTGTCTGTGTGTCTGTGTGTCTGTGTGCTTGTACTTCCTATATAGTGAGGACCGGAACACGTTTTGAACCAACAGAATGAGGACATTTTTGTGAATTGAGGACATTTTGGCCATTCCTCACTTCTTTTAAGGCTTGTTTGAGAGTCCAGACTTTAACCCTCAGACTCAGGGTTAAGGTTACAATTAGGTTTATGTTCGGGTTAGGGTTGGGCATTTATTTGTGATGGTAAAGGTTAGGTTAAGGATTAGGGTAAGGGGCTAGGGAATTCACTATTTAACCCATTGACGCCTAAAACTGCCTGTAAAACCTCTGGGCGATTTTAAAATAAGCCCCTAAAACCTGAAGTTTTTCCGGAAATTCAACAGAAGTGTCAACGATTCTACTAAATAATAGATTTTTCAGCCTCTATAGCAGATAGAAATAAAATTCAAAAAGTATTTAAGAGCTTATACAAATACTACAAAACGACGTATCCACTTTCCAGGCTTCAATGGGTTAAATAAGGGCCCTCACAAAGATAGAAGTACAAGGACATGTTTATGGTGAACATTAACATGATTTTGTGACTGTGTTTTTTACTTATATACTGTACATACTGTATGTCTTTGTGTGTGCTGGGCAATAAACCTTAATGCTATACTGACTGAAATGTGTCTGTAGCACAACATATTGAAAAGTACCAAAAGCGGTCATCAAATGTCTCGTCAGATTCCTATGTTTGTTAACTCTGATCTGATAGTTCCTGATTTAAATGAAAATATTATATGTTTTAAGTTGTGTTTTATTTCAGCAATATGAAAGAAAACTTAAATAACAGAATAATATAGAAACTAGATTCCACCATGTTCATTGTAATTGACAGACCAGGAGTCCTAGTGGGAACAGGATAGAAATTATATTCAGTCTAACTGAGACGCCTAGTGTCCCACAGGTCTTAGGTCTGTATCTCAATATATGTAATATATTGAAAGTGGTTTCAAGCTAAATCTGTATCAGCATTGATCTCATGATGGAACATCATCATCAAAACAGATACATGTGCTGGTATCGATGCCGATAGGGTACGAAAAATGGATCAGCGTCACATTATTTAGTGAGTTTCTTGTTATTACAATATTTTTTTCCTGTCATAATAACATACTTTTACTAGCAGACAGCAGCAGTTTTAAAGGTCTAACACACCCACACAAGGATTACCACTTCATTTTCACTCTGATTAGAGCAGTGTGGATGTTTTTTTGACTGAGCATTACAGAAATCTGCCCTTCTCTTCTGTTAGCTTTGCTATGTATTTTAGAAAAGGATGACTTACTATTTTGACATTCTCTTTATGATCGACCACACAATACCCTGCAAAGCTATGCCCAACTTGAGTAGAGGTCTAATTGATAATACCTGAGTGGGCGTGTGGAGTCTTTAAAACGTCCAAGATGAAAAAGTCTTTGCTGTGCTAAAACTCCCTGATTCAGTGAATTTGACATCTTCACAACCTGCAGACACTGAATAGATGAGTGTGTGCATATTTCATGTGTCAGTTTATGTGTGTGTATCTGTGTGTGTGTACAGGTGCGTAGGTGGACTACAAGAGGTTCCTTTTGTGACCAGGCTCTGCAGCCTCTCAGGTTACAGGAACAGGAGACGAGACACAAAGAGAGACTGAGCTCAGGTAGAGTCTGACCTGAACACTGAACAACAAGAGTCCTGTTAGAGGGGGAGAGAGCGGGAGAGAGGGGGAGGGAGGGGGAGAGAGGGGGAGAGAGGGGGAGGGAGAAGGAGAAATACAGGAACTTTGTGGTTCTGGTTTGTTGCCTGCTGCTATTTAAGAAAAGAGAAAGTGATGCAAAACTGGAGAGGAGAAGAGAAGAGAAGAGAATAGAGGAGAGGAGAGGAGAGGAGAGGAGAGGAGAGGAGAGGAGAGGAGAGGAGAGGAGAGGAGAGGAGAGGAGAGGAGAGGAGAGGAGAGGAGAGGAGAGGAGAGGAGAGGAGAGGAGAGTCAGGCTCATCTCTTAATAATTATCACAGGGGTTTGACATCTCTAAAGGCCACAGGAGTCACACAGTAGGTCAGTCATTTCATCAGCAGATGAGACAATAAAGACCTCAGTAACAGACATGACACTGCTGTCATCACCTGCTCTAACATCTCCTCTATGACGCTGTTTTTCTCTCCACATGTAGCAGGGGCACTGTTCCGTTATTGGTTTTTAGTGTCTGCTAATGTCAGCTATGCTCTCATTAAAGTAATTCATCTGATTTATTTCATGTTTAAAAAACTTGTGTAATACTGTGGGTGTCCAGCGACCCCTCTGCCCACCTCTCAGTCAGTGCTTTGCTCTGGTTGTCCCTGGCGGCCTGCAGGTCTCTCTCCAGACGTTTCTTCTCGGACTCCAGCTTCTCGGCATCGTTTGGCTGCAGGCGTTGGCGAGGGCTGACGTACTGCAGCTCCTTCAGCAGCTCCTCCTTCTCATTAATGAGGATGAGGCGGTCTCGCTCCGGGTCCAGCAGTCCCGGCCAAGCCTCGCTGTCCAGTTTGGCGATCTGCACCTCGATGGTGGCGATCCTGGGAGAGCGAGGTGAAAGGAGAGAAGGTGCAGGATAGAAGTGGTGAGCAGAAGTGAAATTAGTGAATGAATTCAGACTAATCAAGAATTTCCTTTTCTCTTCACTCTTCTATACCCAACTCAATTTGAATTAAACTTAAATATTCAAGCTATCAACAAGCTTTCCAGACAAGAAGTAGATCAAATTTTAATATTTACTATTAAATAATAAGACTTTTGTGCTTAACCCCTTTTTCCTAAAAGACGGTAAAAATGCTGTAAAACCTTAACAAGCAAATCAAACAAGGCTATGTTATATTTACATATAAAAGTTAAGGAGCTTGACAGAAAATGAGTCAACTGGTATGAAAACAAAATTTAATCTGACTTTTGAAGATCTTCAAATAGCATATCCACACAAGACTAAACAACAGATATGGATCATACAAGTTTCATTTTAAAAGCACACAAACTGTAAACAGTAAAATGCAGGACTCCACACACACTTTCCTCTATCCAGACAAAATAATGTCTACCTTCTCTTGGCCTCCTCGTACTTCAGACTCAGACGAACCTTCTCTGCCAGTTTGTTGGTGCTGGTCATGAACTAGATACAAACAGAATATTAACACAATGACTGGACATTGACACACATCAATTTATTAACCAAAGGTCTGATCCCAGACTTAAGTAAATGTACCCATACATCATTGTGTTGCAACCTAATTGCAAGTCTTCCTGCATTTAAAATCTTACATAAGTAATGTCTGCTGACTGATTACAGCTTGCACGAAGAAGACTTTTGATGCTGTTGCCATTTTTGAGCCAGACTAGGGCTCTGTGTGGCCTTTTCTAATGTTGTCACTTTTCTCCGAAGTGAAAACCCTGCCTAGTACTCACCTCAGCGGGGATGTCAGTCTGTGAGCCGGCATCAGAGTAGAGCCGAGGGATGGAGAGCTCCGAGTTAGCAAGCGAGGGACTGCTTCCCCATAGTTCCTGCTGGGAGCCCGAGTCCAGCTGGAAACTGTCCTTCAACACCGCCAGTTTCTGGAGATTGAATGAATGAAAACATGATTGATCTGCAGGGAGAAACTGGGAGACAGCAGCTAAAAACTCCACAATGAATTAAATCAGGATATGATTAAGGACAGGGGAAACTAGAGACCATCTTGGGATGAGATTGAACAATGACACCAAATCGGGCCAGGGACGTTAAGTGAGGGCCAATGACCCTTTTCCCTACTGACTACCCCCTACTTCCGTGCACTTGCTCGGCCACAAGCACCTTCAAACTCTGGCTTCATTTTGATCTCAACTACACGTCTGTAATATTTCGTGACTGCGTCTTGCACGGCTGTGATGCTAAGGTGTTGACAAAATCTGTCCACAGACAGACCTGTTAAAACCTGGCAAAGTATTCAAAACTGCGTCTGTGTTAATTTCTTGCTACAGTAGTTATCTCCAGGACCACAATTTGCTATGATGACGCACACACAGACTCACAAAATGAATCCAATAGCAGCCACATGCTGCTAAATAGTACTGGTTATGGTCACAAAAATATACTGTGTAAAGTGAGCTAAATGAAGATGTGATATGAGAATGAAATGAATACAGTGGGACTGGGACATCAACCTATTTAATAGCACCTTATATGGCTTACTGGATCTGATTCAAACATTTTGGTCTTTGCACTTTGCTGCACAGGGCAGAGCTGCAAAATGACAAAAGCTCTAAAATGTAAAAGACTCCCTCCTCTGTGTTTGCTGCATGTTCCCCATTTGTTACAGTGATGCAGCAGCAGTGAAGGCTGCCGCAGTCATCCTTTCATCTTTATAGCCGTGATGAATATCTTATATGACTCTGCGGTTTGTTTTGAAGCCTGCTGTGGAATGCACCTTATCTTTGCTCTTCAGATGGGGCAGAAAAATAACATACCACCTCTACGATAACGGTAGGGTTTAAGATTTTTAACGATGCCGTGTCTCTACTGACTGTCTTCTTTGTCTCTTCCTCCCTCTTGATTTCACAGCGTTTTAGAATAAAGCTACACATGGCTGTTATAGAGAATGGAAGTCCCGAGTGGCAGTGAAGGATAACTGTTTGAATTTATATTTAGGAGATTTAATTTCCCCAAATATCATACAGTGCGTGCTTATCAGACCCATATTTTCTCTCAGGGCTCTGGTAAAGAAAAACATTGGCAAAAACAGGTTGAGAGGAAGAAGTTTCCTCTCAGTGGAGCAGCTGATAGGCTTAATTTATCACTTCTCGCTTGCAAACAAGATGAATTCATAAAAATAAATTTAAGGGATGGTCCTCTTGTTTACTGCAGCACATCAGTTTATGTCTGAGCAACACTGCAGGACCCAAAGACACTGAGATTGTTAACACATGAGGGGAAGAAAAGCTGCAAATTCTCACAACTGAGAAGCTGGAATTAGAGAATGTTTTTGCTTGAAAACTGACTGAAACTAGGGCTGTAAGATTTGGAAAAAATATATTTTTGCATTGTTTTGACTAATGTTCAATTACGACATAACTCATCATGTAGGAGGAAATAATCTGTTTTGCATCATTGTTCATGTTTTCAATGAAACATATTAAAATGATAATGATTTTGCAAGGATCTCTGCCAGACAAGTATAGAGCATGACATACACTGTTAATAAATGATCTATTTTTATGTTAATTGACTAATCAATTAATCAACAATTTGTTTCAGCTGTAGCTGCCAGTGAGGTCTGTTTGTAAGAATATGCCTCTCTCCATTTCAGTTGTCATCTCTCTGACTTCAAGCAATCAAGCATTAAGAAAAGCACTCTTGTGCAAAAAAAACAACCCACTCACAGCCACACAACCATACAGACACACACACATATGTGAATAGATAATCTCACAAACACACAGACTGAGCTGTCAGCTGCAGATGGTAAGGGGGAGGGAGGGGAGAGATGGGAGAAGAGGGAGGCAGAGAATAGTCCACAGAGCAGATTATGTATTATTGAACACATTCTCCTCCCTCTACCTCCAAACCAATATGAGCCAAACCAATCCGCAGCCAGACTTGCCCGATTATACCTGGCATTTTAAATTTATATGTATGTTGGAATATTGCCAATGCTAAGGCCTTTTGTCTAGAACAGGAGTCTTAAAAGGAAACAGAAGATTTATAAGAAATTCAATGTTTTTCATTTTTTTCACACACACGTCCTACCGATTAATATGCTGTGCAGACCTACCTGAAGCATCAAACAACATCTGCACTGTTAAAAAACATAAAAAAAATCTAGATATCTAATCTATCTAATTGAACCTAGAGGCAATATGATGATTATTTTTACGGTGTAAAAGCAAAAAAGAAACAACTGTTGTTTGCCAGCTGTTACATGAGAGCCAAACACCGTATATATCAAACTGATTTCTTGTTAGCCTCCACTCCTTTCATACTTTTAGCCTGTGAACTCCAAGTCCCATCATGCAACTTTAATACACACTGCAGCCATGGTGAAAAAATTAATTTAAGACAGCACTGCAATGCTGTCACACACAATAAAAGACAGGTAGCAAAGCAGAGGAGGGTTGGGAGATGGAAACACTTTTTGTATGTGGCAGACAGGAGTGCAGAGGAGGAGACAGAGACTGTCATTCATGCCAATTAAGCATACTGGAACTTGAACTAAAAAAACAGTATTGTTGCTTTTCATGGTTTCATATCATTGGAAATTGTCTGGGAAATATCTTTGGGTCTTGGGCTGTTGATTGGACAGAACAAAACATCTTAGGCAACATTTTATAGGCAAAACAAGAATTGCAAATACAAAATTGATAATCTAAATAATACCTACAGTAGGAGCAGCCCTCACCCTTCAATTATTTAAAAACTCAAACTAGGGGTGTCTAAGAGATACAGTGTCACCTGAAATATCAGCACTGACAGAAATAAAGACTGACAGCCTGTGGATGCAGCTTCTAACTCCCATTCTCTTACCCACTCACAGGTACTGAGTTTATACCTCATGAGCTGCAAAGAAAATGAAACCTCATAGGTGATTAATGCCGCTGCCATCAGCAAAATTGTTTTCACTTTCCAGGAAACTCATCTCAGACTGATCCCCACAAACACAGCCCTCATCTTCTCCTGAGTGAACTCGACAGGCTGTCATCACAACGACTGAGGTGCGACGCTAAAACACCACCTGCCTCCCTGCAGCCTCAGCTACTATGAGTCACTAAATCTGTTTTAGTACATCTGGCCCTTTCCTCATAGCAATATAATGTAAAGTGTTTTAACACACGTAAAGACTCTCCAGAGAGTCATCCGATTCCCTCATCTCCTTGCCTCACAGCCATGCCTCATATACTGCATTTTACTGCATGGCACGGCACAGCTTTACCTTACTCAGCTCGATCTTTTTTGAATTACCACATGGTAATTTTTTGGTGCTGTTTCGGGCAAGCAAGCTGAGCTGATACAAGAAGGTGGAGTTCCAACAAGGCAAACCACCGATGGTCCGAGAGAACAATCACAAATGTTACACGGGACATCCTGCACTTGCCCACTGTTTTTAAATGGCCAGAATACAGTTAATAATAGCAACTGCATTTTTTGAAATTCACAAAGTGTAGTGCTGAAGCTGATGTCAAGGTAGTTTAGCATGGCAGTATCCCGCCTACACTGAGAGGGTACTATCCCAAATGGTTAACGAAGTAGAGAAAAGGACCTGGCACCAAAAGTAAGTTGAATCAAATCGAGTTGAACCATGCAGCGGAAATGAGGCAATAGTCCATATTTATTTGTCATAAATCACTGCGTTTCAGAGCTTTGCAAGAGGATGCAATGCAAAGTATTCTTTGGGGTAAATAAAACTCTGGTTCTTGTCACATTTTAATCTATCCATCTATTGCAGGGATTTGGGGACTTTTTTGGAAGTGGGATGAGAGGTAAATGCAGTTCAACGTCCCTTGGAGGGAAGATACACACCTCACATTTGCTAGGAAAAGAGCAGATTTTTTGTAAAGAACAACTTTCCTCCAGGGTTAACTAATGTGATGTGTGGACTTTTCATGCGACAATCCAAACTGTCTCTAAAACAGAGCAGCAGAAAGTTACTTGTTCAAGAAGTTGGTTGCTGACTGTCTTAAAAACCCATAGACACTGCTTACTAGCTGACAATGACTCAACTACATCTTGTGCTTGGATTAGAAAATAACACTAGTCATCAAAATTCAAATTTTCTCATTTGCAGCAATAATAAATGCTATTATTTGTTTGAAAAGATATAGATCAAGATGCAGCCTTGCTGTGATTTCTGACATGATCCACGTGGCACTTGGCATCACATGTCAGTATTTGGATTATCCGTCTCATCTTTCCTTCTTCTTTTGTTTGTCAAAGAGTTGATACTGGAGCTGATCAACTCAACATCCTGCCTCCAGCAACCTTTAAACAATGCTGAGCTTGTATGTACATAACAGATACAGTATGTCCTCTCCTATTTGAGTCTGTGTTTGTTTGTTTGTTTGTTTTTGGGGGGAGGTGTTTTAATTATTAGAACAATAAAAACCAAATGCACTGATTTTGATTTTTGATCTCATCAAATGGCACTATATTTCACTGAACTTAACTACATCGCTTACAATATGTGGTTGTTAAAGCATCTAAAATAACAAACAAAGTTGAGAAAAATATTTCTGAACTGATCATCAAAGTAGAGGAGTGCTACCAAGCTCAGCCTGACAAGTCTCGACAGAGTTATGGGTTTTTTAGTCGGGTTTGAGGACTCATATCTCACCCGCATTCTATGAAATATTCCTTTAGAGTGACTTTACTTTTGGTTTCAATACAAATGTCTTTTTACCTGCATGAGTTCCTGTTTCTCCTTCTCCCCAGAGCTGATGGCATCTCTGATGGAGCGGACCTCGCTGAGGATAGCCTGCGCCTCCTGCAGCTTGTAGCCATACGGACTGTTGGAAACCTTCTGGTCAATTCTGCGGGTCAGGAGGTGTGGCAGAGGAAGAGGTGGAGAGGGAGAGGCAGGGAAAGAGACAGGAGATAATGGTCAGTTTATATGAGGACTTAGAACAATGTAAGCAGCAGTAGGGTTTCAGCAACAGCCAATCATCCTGAAAAAATGTCCCCAGATCAATTCATTCACTGTCAGCTGCTTTATTTAATATTTACTCAAGGAACTGGATCAGCGGAGCATACACACATCACAACAACACTTGACTCATTTTCATAGTTACATC